>NW_028318340.1:4987500-5141250 GCF_062004578.1 Staurois parvus
CATTAAACGGTAACAAGCTAAAAAAAAAAAAAAATGGAGGAGAAGGATAGAGGAAAAGTAAAAAAAAAAAACAATGAGTGGTAGTGGTTGTAGTAGTAGTAGTGGTGGTGGTGGTGGGGGGGGGGGGGGGTTAGGAAAGAGAAAACAAGGAAAAACAAAAAATATGCCAAATTCAATGTAAAACATGTAGTATGCATTAAACGGTAACAAGCTTAAAAAAAAAAAAAATGGAGGAGAAGGATAGAGGAAAAGTAAAAAAAAAAAAACAATGAGTGGTAGTGGTTGTAGTAGTGGTGGGGGGGGGGGGGGGTAGGAAAGAGAAAACAAGGAAAAACAAAAAATATGCCAAATACATTTTGGAAGATATACACTAGAGTTGGGCTGTAAGGGGTGTTAACAAGGATCTAGTGTGGATAGGGAGTCCAAAGTAGCCTAAAACCTAAGAGGCCAAGTGTCTTAAGGGAGGAGGGGGATGAACGAAGAATGCAATTTAGATGCTACAAAGAGATGATAATTTGCTTACGGCAGAGTCAAGGCACAAAAAAAGCAGGGTTCCTGTAAGCTTGACAACGGGTCCATGAGGACTTCTTCTCTGGGTCGCTGCCACCCAGGGCCTCCATATTCATAATTTCTCTTTGAGTATCTGGACCCATTTTGCAATATGTGGATGGAGAGGTTAATTTCCAATGACAGGAAATGGCAACTTAAGCAGCTAAGAGGCATTGTCTTAGGATGCCTTTCCTAATTTTGGATAAGGACCCAGGTATCATTGACAGTAGAGTCACTGATATGCCCGTGTGGTAAAAACCATCTACCTGAAAAGTGCAACTAAGCAAAGGTCCCACCAAATATGCAAGTAGGTAGCACACCTCTCCGAGAATCTCCAGCAAGAGTTTGTGATTGATGGTTAGACATGGCTTAGCTCAAAGGCAGGTACATCAAATAATACATGTCTAAAATCAAATAATACAAAGTGCATTATCCAAGTATGAACTTCTGTTAAGAGTTCAGCAAGCATTTCTAAACAGCATTTAAAAATGTAAAAGCAGATTTTTGAAGCATTTAAGACACTCAAAATGGCAGTCTCAGAGAATTAATTACATTTAGACTTTGAGGCTTTCAGAACAAACGCTAAACCATGTCTATGTTTCTTTAAAAATACTATACTTACAGCACTCCCATTAAAATATCCATTTAAAGCCCAGACTGGAGCTAAAAATTGCCACATAAAAACTACATGAAACTTGTTGGAAGCTTTTTAATGCTTTGTGAAAGTATGTTGCTTCTCAAACTATAGTTATTGGCCGTATGAGCTGGGCATAATTCATATTATTTATAGATAAAATGTACAGTAACCAACAGCATGTATCCAAATTTTACTGTATTAAGATTACTAAAACAAACATTTCAAATAAGTAGCTTCATTGAGCTGCTAATTTAAAACTTCTTTGTGTTGACTCAATAAATGAACTCAATGATGTCCTATCTACAATAAAAACTAATAAATACTTTATTGTATTATTAACCGTTGCTAACTAGCATGTATTATAAGCTTTCTTGCGGAGTATGCCTGCATTCCCAGACTGTCAATAGGTGTGTGAATGGCCAGGTTAGGAAGTACAATGTACGTTGGTCTGATGACTAATATATTGAAACTACAGGAGTAAAAAGGGCTCATGGTTAACGGATGTTCCCCTCAGGTGAACACACTGTAACAGTGACAGGACCTGCAATGTGTTTTATCTCTGTGCTCTCTAGACCTTCATCTCTTACTGCTCTTGATGTAGAAATATTTTGTATATGCTGGACAGCTCAAACATGATTTTTTTTGTGCTGGACCTCTGGCTCTGCAGAGTCCTGGATGACTGCACTGAATACTAATATGTTTCCCAAACTGACAAAGTGTGCAGCACCTGACTATGTAATCTGTGCTTTGACATCTTGGGCATCAATCACTAGGAGGAGACCACCCAGCTGCTTACTCATTTAGATTGCATTAAGTGACCTAGACACATGTATATCCACTGCCTGTGTAAAGACACCCTTGTTGGTATTATAGTATGTGCACACTTGATATTGAACTATATTTGCATTGCAATTTCACAGCACTTTGCTTGCATCTGGACACAGTTGCTACATGGTTGGGGATAAGTCATCTCTACCTTGAATGCGTTTTTCGTGCACCTTCAATTATTTAGCTTGTGTTAAAAGAACCTCCATAGAACATAAAATCCCCAGCCCACAAAAGCATAATGTATGCGTTTTTTTTGTATTTCCACACTTTTTTTTTTTAAATATAATTCTCACATTTTTCTTTTCAACTCACTTACATACCACAAGCATCAGACGAATTAAGTGCATGCACTTCATAACTTATTGCAAACACGTTGCCTTATCAGCTTTTATATTTCATTGTAGTCAAATAGGTTTTCTCTCCTTAAAATTCTCGTGGCTTCAGGATGGTGATGACTGCCATTTTTATGAGGTGTCTATTGAGTCCCATAAGGTGACAGTTAAATGTTCATTTCATGCAGATTATTAATGATTTAACACTGATGCAAAATTTAGTTTTGTTAATTAAACATCTTTGATGTGTGATACAATGAACAGCTTTTGAAGAAGAGTTTGAAGAGATATATAAATAACAAGATCCTTATGGGATTTTATAGGCATTCATTGATGTGTGCACTCACAAATATAAAATCAAATAATTTTTTTCTTATACAGTAAATGGTAAACACCTTTACATATAAAACAAAGCAAAAAGTATAAACTCTCAAAAAAGTATGGCAATGCAGTAGGTCTCAATAGTGCCACAAATCCTTCAATTGCCCATTATAGAGGAATACTTAGCTTCTACCATGCTGTTTATAAGAAACAAAAGTATATTAGGCAAAGAAAAACAAAACTTAGGAATGCATTTTCAAGCACACAGGCTTGTCCAGCACATGGCAGTGACTGCCCAGACCCATGTAACGTTCAAATGGAGAGCAACCATCCTACTATATGAAACAGTTACAGAGAGTCAACTCAAAAATGATCTCTAAGAGGATAACTGTCTTAAATCTTGGCAACCCCATCAGGACCAGTATGGAGATAGGGATCTGGATGGACCAGAGTAAATTGTTCTTTTTGTTTAAAAATATTTCATTATTGACCTTAAACTTTTTTTTACAATAACTGCTTGCCTCTGGATACTATAGTGAATGTTTGGGTTTTTCGTGCTCTTTTACCCAATGAAACCTTTTGAAAAGATTACTAAAACTACCAATTTCTAAAATGCAAGGGAAGTTGCACTTTGCAGGTGAAGCCCTACTGATGTCTATCATCCAATCATGTGCAAGCAAAAATTATGCTTTTTTTATCCTTGCACCTGATTGGATATTTTTTGCAGAGTGAAATTTCATAGCAGCTCTAAGGAAAATTGCCTTGCAAAGTGTACAGCCTATTTGCACTTAGTAAATCAAACCCCTATGTTTCTAACTAAATTAATCTTTACTGAAATATAAGTTCACTTGCATAGCACTGACCCATCTGTTATTGTGGTCTGCAGTATTGTATCCCGACCCACTATGTCTTTTGACTCCATCTGCAATGCAGCCTCCTGGCAACAGTACATATTCTAAAGGCTTAAATGCCACTTTGCAATGGCTGACTAAATAATGAAATCAGAAAGTTTATAGCACATGAACCCATTCCGTAAAAAAGTGTCACCTTTAAACTATTATGAAATCCAAGAATGGATTTTCTACATGTATGGCAAAAGTCATTAACCCATTTAAATCAGACCCCCAAGCAGGAAGCTAAATAAACTGTTTGCCATATATCTGGTAGAGACTAAACTGGTTAGAGGGCTTCCATTACACCTCCTGTCCAGTATCCCATGGAGTTGGTGACAGGGGAGGACAAGGAGTGGCACAGGTGCCTGTGGTATGTACTAACATCAGATGACAGTCTGGATACTGCTGAAATGCTGTATGTGCAGGTCTAGAACATGTGCAGAATGCTGTCGCATGGATGGAACACAGGAACCCGCAAGTTCAGGAGTCAAAGCTGTGGTCACAGCAAACCAGAGTCATCAACGACTGGGCAGAGGAGGTACTAGTCCGAAAGGCTGAAGCAGGGTCAGAAGCCAGGGCTTGGTCAATATCAGATGGGCATTAGAGGTACAAACCAGCAGGCAGAGGAAGCAGTCAGGGGAAAAACCAAGGTTGACAACAAGAGATCAGAAACATATAATATAATCAAAATGCAGTGCTAAAATAAATAATTATAGGGAAATATAGGTGAAGATTGCGCAAAATAGTGCACTAGCCAGTGAAACAGCAGTGATGTCTTAATGAAGACAGCAAATAATTTATAAAGTGACAGCAATAACGTATAAATACATTATATGTCATAAAATGATAAAAAGATCAATAAAGGTCCATAAAATCATTCAAAAGGTGCGTCAGCTTTCCCAAATAAGGAGGATGTCAAACAATCACGTTAAACTTCCATCGTGCACGTGACTGCCGTGATGAGAAAGAAAGGGGTGTGCTTGCACTCACCAGACGTAAAATGATTTTACGCATGTAGTATAAGGGACACTGGTGGTCATCTGGAACCTGGTTGGAATGTGGCACTCCGATGGCGCTTGGTATACCCAGGGACAATACTCCAGACCTCTCAGTGGACCCTCTCCGATGGTGGAAACTGCTTGCAGGTTTTACTTACACCCAGCAATAGGTGAGTACAGAAACAATAGGAGGTCCACCTTAGGTAGCTCAAAAAAAGCCACCAGGACAAAAAAGCCAATATAGTGTAGTAGTTTATTCAGCCCAATGATGGTAATCACATATTGAAGTAGCAGATGTGTTATCAAACATGTAGCAGCAAGTGGCAACAACTACAGTTAGTGAATGCAAACAGCATATACACATAAATGGTAGCAGATAGCAAAATAGCTATTAGTGTGTCAGATATGGTGGATACATCTCATGCATGGAGAAAAAATTGTCCAAATTTCAAGATGGCTGCCGGGCAAACACGTGGCCCCAGCAGCTAGGATTGGTGTCGGCAAGGCTGGCTGGTCCTCTCACGCGTTTCGTGCAATGGCACGTTGTCAAAGGGTCTTTTTTTTAAGAAATCATTAACAAGCAGAGTCAGGAGGCAAGCCAGGTTAAAGCACAGGATGATCAGGATACAGGTCTGGTCACAGGCCACAAGCTGACGACCACTCAGCAATTCCCTTTACTACTGTTATGCCTTAAATAGGCTACTGGGTGCCAAAAGCAGATTCTCATGCTAACTCACGCTAAGGCCACTTTCACACTGGGCAAAAACGCTTCCTATCCACTTGCTGAGCAGGTCTGCTGATCCCCCCCTTATCAGAGCAGAGTGGGCAGATCACTGGTCTGTGTTGGCTCCACTCATACAGAAAGGACACAGACATAGCCTGCTCTGCTCTATGGGTGGTCGGATGTAAACAGACTGTGCACTCCTGACTGCCATCCGATCCACCCAGACAGATCCCCTTTTATTTGTTTTAAATGGATCGGATTGGAGGTAGGCGCTCCAAAGAGCAGAATAAATGGTCCGATCAAATCCATCTAAAAAACAGACAAGTGAACCCAATTGGACAGCTTGTGTGAAAGAGACCTAACTCACATATTAGCAAACACACGAAGATACACGCACAACCCTAACTCTGTGTACTGCTCCATGGATTGTTCTGTGTGGAAGTGCAGATCTTCAGGCTCTGCCATGTACTTGATCTCCCTGACACTGTTGAAATACATATTGTACATATGAGTTGTTTTAACTGTCACAGGATTTGTAATTTTGCCTAGCCAGTCTACACATTTACAAAGCTGTGGCAGACACAAGAACCAGGTTGGTGACCTGATTTTTCCCCAGTACAGTTATGCGATGCAGCTTGGTCACCTTCTTTACCTCAGTCTGTGATTTAAAGTGAAGGAGCATCAGAATCCCTGTGAATATTCCCTCTGTTCTGTCCTCCTGACAGCATGTCTCTTTCATACCTAAGGATGAGTTCACATCTAAACGTAGTGGGAACATGCGCTTTGGAGCCTTAGTGCTTTTCACGCATAGTGTAGCCCATTCACCTTTTTTGGAGTGGAGCATGCTGCATTTATTCACTGTGTGTTTTTGCACATTGTAGAGCGTTTGTGGTGCAACAAAGAGCACAGAAAATGCACTCCTACTACCAGCCCTTGAGGTGCCATTAACAATTAATGGCACTGCAAGTGGGAAATGCGTTTACAGCACATTTCTGAAACAATTCTCCGTGATGTGATGCGTGTTCTGGATATGTCACGTGTGAATGTAACCTTTTTGGCTCTTAATACTGTCCCATACATGCTGCACAGGCTATCACAAGAGGCTGATATCAAGACAGATTTAGATGCTTATACTAGCTGCATTAAAAATCAATTTTGTGATATTTTAATGAAAACATAACTGCATCGTTTGGTGAATTTGTATATCTGCCTGGACTTCATAGCCATATCTAGTGATTATGCAGCCACCTGCATTGATCAGCCATGTCTAGGTAGCCAAACTCCATGTTTACAATGCTGCCAGCTATACCTTGTATTAGAAAGTCACAAAGTACAGCTGATTGTCTTCATCATTAGAATGTTCAAATGATCAGAAACACGTTACATTGCACTTGGCGTTAGCATGACAGGACTGAATTTTATGTCAACTCTGAATCCTTAATTCCATGTTTGCCTATTTTTCTCCAAGCAGAAGAAGATGGCAGAGAATCGCACAGAACTGCATGGAAGACATAATTTACTGGCCAGCATTTATTTTGCAGTCTATGCTTTCATAAATAATACATTAATGGATGCGCTGCTGTTTAAGAAGCTGCAATCTCTACCATTCTCATTAGCACTATGTGGTGTTATTTTTCACAGCGGCACTTCTGTGGGAATTTGCCATTTCTGTTAACAGGCTGGAATTGATGGCTTTACGTGCGAAGGGTGCATTAGCGGCATTCTGTGCTTTTACAGCTGTCTACTTAACTGCCCGACATATTTCAATACATTAAAATTAAGGGAGTTATTACTTTGTAATAAAAGAAAGCCATAATGTTGTTTTAAACCCCCAAACTCTTCCTGTGGAAATGTAACAAAGCAGTTTTACATTAACTGCTACATGACTAATATAGCTCAGTTGCTGTTTAATAAAATGATATAATACAACCAAAAGGAACAATACAGATATAAACTAAGAGTAGTAAACAGACGCCGATTACATGGCTGTCTAAAGAGGCAACTGATAAGTCAACCTTCTGATCCATTTTAAGGATATATTTTATTTATAAGAAGTGAAACGTTTAATACCCTGGGGAGAGAAACCAGACAAGCGTTGGTTACAAGACCATAAATTAAAGGTAAAGTCTTCATTTTGCATAATACCCATAATACCCTCCCTCAACACATATATACGCTTGCAAAATTCCTGTCCCTTATTCATATATACTGTGTGACAGGTTAGGCTACCTCTGCCTTGTTAGGAAATTCTGCTCTGACATTTATAATTCATGTGATTGTTAGGATCCTACCTCACTATTTTAGCAAAGGAAAGGAGAATTGTAACCACATGGTTTACATACCATGGAGAAAACCATTCGTAAAACAGTTTATGCAAGAAAAAAAAAGTGATTTGTTGTTTAGTGAGGGGAAAAAAGGAAAATATATCAGATATAGTAGGAAAACTGTATTGTGCTTATTATATGGTTTCTAAGAGGAGGAGCTACACTTTAACGTAGACCTACTCGTTACCGTAAGTCTGCATGAGTAAATTTCTGACATACCGCAAAATACAGCAACAGTACAATTTTCCAAACAACGCCATTTTTATCAAGAAAAAACAGTCCTCTAGCTTCCGTCCAGTGACTTGGTGGCTGATTCACTAAAGGCAAATAGGCTGCTCATGTTGCAAGGGTATTTTCCTTTATCATTGCGAATGTGGTGAAGGTTCATTTTGCAAAGAATACCCCATAATGTGAAAGGAAATTTGAAGAAAAAAGTGTATTTTTGCTTGCACATGATTGGATGATGGAAGTTCGCAGAACCTTGCCTCATTCACCAAGCTAGGGAGAAACTTCCATTGCAAAGTGAAAGTTCCCCTGTAAAGTAAACAGACTATTTGCCTTTCGTAAATCGACTGTTTTACCTAGACCAAGATGACATCATGGGGTTTATTTACTAAAGCTGGAGAGTGCAAAATCAGACTCACTTCTGCACAGAAACCAATCAGCTTCCAGGTTTCATTGCCAAAGCTTCATTGAACAAGCTGAGGTTAGAAGCTGATTGGTTTCTATGCAGAAGGGAGTCTGATTTTGGACTCTCCAGCTTTAGTAAATAAACCCCCATAAGTCTGCAGCAGACAAAAGGAAGCATTTCCTCTATCTCCTTTCCTACAGTGATCAAACTGCAACATTGTAATTGTGTAGCAAATCACAAGGTGAGAGGCTACAGCATGGGGCTGATCAGTGTCATGCATTATTGAACACAGCCAAGAACTGCTTAGGCAGTAGGTTTAAAGCTGGCCATACGCTGAAATAAAGGATAAGTTCACCTTTTTACAAAAAATAATAAATGCATTTTTTGCAGGTAAAAAAAAATATACATTTATTATTTTTGGTTGCAGGAGCCTGGAAACCATTGCACCAGCAATCAGCAGATCCCTGGGGCTATGCAGATCTCCTGCAGACCTGTCAGTATATCTGTTTACTTGTACGGGATGTACAAGCAAACAGATATACTGGCAAGAAGAATCAATGAAATATTATGGCGCGGTGGAGCCAACAACCGCTAACGCTGCCGGGACTTGTAGTTTCACTCACTCACAGAGGACTTTTAAAATTTGACATCTAGCGAGGGGGGAGAAGATCCCCCACTAACTGTCAAAGCTGGGGAGCGGGGGGCCAGTGCACTCATAACATGTTATTTGTTACACAATGAATATGGGTGCACTGACCATTCGAGCACTCGGGCAATGCCCGAGGGCCCGGGGTCAGTAGGGGGCCCCATGAAATGCCCCTGGTAACTTTTAGAGGCTTTTTTGGGTGTGCTTTGAGTGTGGGCAAGGACACAGGGGCCCCATGATCCCCTATTGCCTGGGGGCCCCATGAGTTGTCAGTCCGCCCCTGTATGGGTGTAAAATGTTATGAAATGTGAACTTATCTTTTAAATTTCAAACCGTGTGTGGCCCTCCCTGCTCTAGAGAATGCAGTCATTTGCTTGACTTCAGTCAAAGGGATATATTTGAAGATTTTCCTTGTTCAGTGGCTACAGCACATCAGCTGCAGTCACTGATCAGTGTATTCAGATGGCAGTGGGTGCCACTCTCAGAATACAATGTCCTGCAGGTGGGGATTCCACATTCATCGTGTTTGCCTGCTGGCTGAATAAAAAAAAACTGTAAATGGTCAGTTTTAAATAATTGTGTTATCTCTGTCCAGAGACTAAATGATGCCTGAAAACAGATGGCACTACTTTCTAATAGAAAAACAGACACCGGTATTATCAGAGGAATCACTATGATCACCAACAGATAAAAACAGTTATGACTTTTACACTTGCACATTATTTAAGCATCTTACATGAAAAAAAAAACATACAGTATGGGAAATGAGAATCAAAGTTCTGAACATCAGAGCTCACCATGTAAATAATAACTAGAATATGATGTGAGCGACTAGAAGAAATTTTCTTTCTCCATGGATCAGTTGTGGTTGTGCTCTGCAGAATTTGGGTGGTTTCTTTGCCATACAATAGCATTACCATGAGTAGACATTAGCACATTCAGTTGACTAAAGCTGGGTATACACGTATCGAAATTCAGCTGGTTCAGCAGGAACCAGATAAATTTCAATCTGTGTGTAGCCCTGTCTGTTCAACAGAAGCCGATCATTGAAATCCAGCATTCGATCAGTGACTGCAGTGCTGATCAGTGTTTCAGAGTGGGGAGTCCCCACTATCAGAATACAATAGCACAGCAGGGGATATCCCTACAACCACATCACTTTTGTGGAATCACAGTGTATACCCAGCCTAAATATACCTTGTACCCCTTTGGCAACAAGGTGGGAGAGATACATCAATTAGTATACAGTATGTACACATTTACACCAAAATGTAAGATTTGTTAAATTATAACCCATCAGGTAAACTGGTGATAATATCCAGTAGAAAGCAATTTTCTCCAAGGACAGAGCTGCCAAACATATTTTTGCTGAGTCCCTCAAATACAGTACATCCACAATGGTATCCTACAAGGTGCATTGCAGTATGAAAACCAGACACTGCCTCCGGTTCTCTGATCTTAGGGAAAATAGGCTAGTGACCAACATATCCATTCTCATAGAGTACCATTTACTCTCGAGATAAATCTACAAAGGTGCATTAATAGTATATTTGCGGCACTTCCATTTATAGTTGCCTCAACTAACTTACCTACAAATCGATCAAGGCATAGTGTTCTGGTTTAAAGCCATCAAACAATCTCTGAGATATTAAAGTGGACCTATACTGTGAACCTTTTGACCTTCTGAAAATAAAAAGTCCTCCCTATAAGCAGATACCATTAAATGCTAATCTTGTCTTTATAAGCTAGTAAAGCCACTGTACCCTGTGAGCTGTTATTGCACTGTCCAGTGAGATTGCCCAAAAATTGCTTTTTACATTAAATTTTTTTACATTTACGTTACAGAGTCAGATTGAAAAATAGTGCAAATCCATCTAGAAAACCTCCATATACAGATCCTATACCAACAGTTGATCCAGAGGAAGCAAAAAAAACACCTATGAAGCATGGTCCAATTTGCTCAGCCACGGAAAACCAAATGTGTTCCTGATCCCCCAGAAGGCAATCGGATGTTCTCTGGATCAACTACCCCTGGTGTTATTACCTATAAATGTTGGATTCCAGTTATATTTTGTGCATTTAAGAATGCATCCAGCTCTTTTTAAAACAATATACTGAGCTGGCCGGAACTAGTTCTTGAGGGATTATATGCACCGTTTTCACAGCTCTTACGGTGAAGAAGCCTTTTCATATCGAAGTTAAATCTCTTTTCCTTCAGACGTAAAGAGTGCCCCCTTGTCCTCTGTAATGACCTGAAAGTGAATAACTCTAAACCAAGTTCACTATATGAACCACTGATGTATTTATACATGTTGAGCATAACCCACTTAATCTCCTCTTCTCAAGAGAGAATAAACTCAGTTCCTCTAATCTTCCCTCATAGCCGAGCTCCTCCATGCCTCTTATCAGTATGATTGCCCTTCTTTGCACTTTTCTCTAGTTCTCCAGTATCTTTTTGTTTTGTAAACTGTGCCCGGTTCTGGCTCAGAAACCAGTTTAATATGGCGTACTGGTTGACTAGTTTGAATAAAAGGACTACTGCTGCTTTCTGTGGTATGAGGAATCACTGTCAGCCAAGAAACTAGAGTTTCAGGCAGGTAATGATAAATTCTCTCCGGTCCGAAGGTCGGATTATTATAAATTTGCCTTAAATTTTATTGTGTTTAGTTCACCTGTAAATCCTACTGTTTCCATGTGTGATACCAAACCTTCACATCAGTATTTGTATTCATTCATGGCATACAATGTAAGTCTCTGTAACACCGCTTGCTGCAGCTTACATATTATCATTTAAACAAAATGTACCCTGTGATTGTCTTGTTTGAAATGTTTTTGATGAAGGATATCAATTATCCTGCCCATACGAAATGACATTGCCCTAACCAATCACCATTAAATGACCTTAAATAGTTATAGTGTATTGTACCATGTTGGCCATCAATTGATGCAGAAGGTTTATGTGATATTTTTCATTGATTAAATTGAAGTGCTACTAAACCCACAAAAGAAAAATCAGTCTGTATACACAGTAAAGCATGCCTGTTATACTCAGTGTGGTTAATCCTCAGCGTTGTGTAAAATGGCTTCTCTGATCCCCCCTTCTACTGTCCCCAATCCATCAGCCATAGTTAGAGTAGCAGTTACAAGTCTGCACATGCTCTGTTTGGTGTGTATCGCTAGAGAGGTTTTCTTTTGGGGGGAGGGTGCATGTGATCAGCACAGGGCCAATCAGCGTTGTCCAGACAGAGGGTCAGGGGTTATGCAGCCTCATAGGACAGTCAGAGGAGAATGAAAACTCCTCCTAAAAGATTAACCAGTGCTTGACTGGACACAAGTCACAAGACTGCTGTATACTACTGGTGAGAAATGGTGTTTAGCAGTTTATATTTACTAAAATAATTGCATTTCCATGTTCTGTGTACTGTGGAAGACCTGATATAGTGAATGCAGGGTCCTGGGTTTAGTAACACTTTAAGTCAATAAAGATGCAAACGTTCAGGATACCTCTGATCCTTTCGTCAAGCACTATACATTTCTGCCAAAAATGTATAGAGTATCACCTACACCACAAACTTTCTGCATTGCTTAAATCAAACATCATTTAGATGTAAATGAGCATTTCAATGACATTCTTATATTGTCTTTTTCTGTGGATGGTATTAGACTTCCTTTTCTTTATTTGTATGGGATATTTGGTTCATTGGCTGAATATGAACTCACCTTCATTAATTAAGACTTTGCTCTTTGTTCTTTCTTTTCCCTATCAGACCACCGCTCTTGATAAGGAGAGGCAGGTTTTCAGACGAAGACGCAACCAGGATGTGAGAAGGCGGTTCATGGCTCAGCCAGCTGCACCAGAACTCACTTCAGAATCAGAGGACTATTCACCAAGCTCATCTGAGACTGTTCGCTCACCTAACTCACCCTTTTAAGGAAACACTTTAAATCTTGGCTTAACCCTTCGAGAAGTCAGAATGGAAGCCTTTTAGAAATCTGTTGTGGACATTACAATTTATGATGTTTCTAGGTGTGAAAGAGAGAACAAGTAAGGCGGGTGAAAGCATGATATCTTATGGATGTCTTCAGCACTATAGGGTAAATGTTTATGTGTTAAAATTTACTGATGAATGAATGACAAGGCTGCAAAATTCCTGGCGGCCAACTGCAGAGAGAACATAGGTTTGGCGCTCAGTAGAATTGCAACCTTTGAGCAGATACGGAAATATGTTTGACTGTAAAAGATTTAGTGAAAGAGCAGGTTATAACACAGAGATCCTTTATGACATTCAATAGTTCAGAGGTAAGTTTTGTTCATTTATTCACAGCTGAGGCAGGTCATGATGGGTTATGATTTTAGTGGTTCTGAAAACGATCAGAATTGGAGAAGATCAGGCTCTGAGTGTATGCATGCTTGAACACAGATATATCCTTAAAAATACAGTTGCTAGAATGGATTTTGCACCTTCATGTGCTTTAATTTATTTTTTTACAGAGCAAAAAGCCCTGCAGCATTTGCTTATCTGCCTTTTCTTTCTAGTCTTCTTCTGCAAAGGACGGAATTGTTTCTTTTTGTTGCCCTGTGATACCACACAAAATTGTTTTTGTAAATAACTATATGATGCAGGACAACAAAGAGTAAGCAAATCGTACTGATCATATGTAAATCTCGCTTAAAAGCACAAATATATGCTGGAAGGAAAAGGAGGACCTGTAGCAACCAGACGATTAAAATTATTGAGGGACGGTCTTTATAATGTGGATATAGAGCTAGACAACACAGGGTTTCTCAGCCTGTTCATACAAGGCTGTGCTTGTTGTAAAAACTAGGCAAGGATCAGGGGCGGACTGACAACTCATGGGGCCCCCGGGCAATAGGGGATCATGGGGCCCCTGTGTCCTTGCCCACACTCAAAAAAAGCCTATAAAAAAGGTACCAGGGGCATTTCATGGGGCCCCCTACGGACCCCGGGCCCTCGGGCAGTGCCCGAGTGCTCAAATGGTCAGTCCGCCCCTGGCAAGGATATATGGGAGTAATTATTTTATGGGACTTTGTTTCTTGTTATTTTTCTGTTACTTTTCCCTATGGTTTCCTAACTGTTAGGCAAAAACCAGCTATTGAGACCAATTCACTGGTCACTATTTAACGAAGTATAGGAATTGGACAAAAGAAATTAGCCTATAGAATGTGCTCACCTTGCTTAGGCAAATAACAAAAAACTTTAATAAATCGGTCATAGGAGAAATAGACCATCTTTGCTGACCTCTGTATGAACATGCTAGTTATTCTGACATACTGGAACAAGATGCAGATCAAACGTATGGACTTGACCTTGATTTTACTTGTTCCTGGTCAGTAACTCCGACCAGGTCAACAACTCAGGCAACTTACAAGGTGGTAGGCTATGTATTTCCCTTCTGAAAGTTTTTCTTAAATGGCAATAGCATTGCTTGGTTCTGTAATTTGCATATTTGTTTTTAAAATAGTTTTTTATTACATCCTCATTTTTCTCACAAATTTATTTGGGCAACCACAATGGGTAAAAAGAAAGGAGTTTGCGGCTTCAAATGAATTTACTGCTATGTGAGTGCCTAGGTCCTAAAAATAAAATGACACCCTGGACACAAATACTACAGCTAAAACAACAAAAATCTAAATCAAATATCTTAATGCATAATTAAATATATCACAAACGGAAGATATACTGTATATTACACAGTTACATATATTAGTTAAATATATATATATATATATATATATATATATATATATATATATACATATACTGTACACAGGGTGATTCTGTTAATGGTTTTGTAACCAATCAACCGATTTTTGTTTTAAACATTTCACCAACTCTGTCTAGGTGGATCCTGGTGGGCACAATGAGCTCCATTGGCGTCTTATTACTAATAAAAACCGTATGGTCTTAGCACCATTTATCAGAGCACATTCCATACCATGGCCCTCAAGGCTCAAAATCTTAAAACAAACAGGCTGTCAACTGAATCTACAGGTGGCCACTTTAAAATTAAGCTGTTTTAGGTCGATGTACATTTTAAATCAAGATTTCAATGTTTATTTTCCCATAGTCTGATGGGGTGTTTGAAATGCAATATGGTCACTGAGGCCTTAAACACCTACAGGCCACTGCTGACTTTTTCTGTTGCTGTAAAATGACAGTTTCCAGCATGCCCTGCTGCCACACAGAATTCTGATTAGGCCAATAGTGACCTCCAGTTGTGGAATGACAGTTCCAAGCATGCCCTGCCTGCCACACAAAATTCTGGGAATGACTTCATGTTGTCAGTTCCTGGTTTCCAGATATGATTATATACCTGATAGAGACCAGCTAAGAAACCCTGCTCTCTTTTGAATTTGCTGGTAATGTAAGTAATAATAAAATAATATCATGATACAAAAGAAAACACAACACATTCACCTGTTTTTATCTATGTCTCTTAGCAGTACCTCAGTTTTTACATCAGCTGTCTTTATTTAGTAAGGCAAAAATCAATGAGCAAATTTTAGTAAATCAGAGCAGCCAATTAGCATTCATCATATCATTGTTCTAGCTGCTTTAGCCCAATGAAAGGTGAATTCTGATTGGTTGTTGTGGTCTACTGTATTCTGCACATAAACACTGTGCTTTATGCTACCTTTAAACTTCTCAAACTATTGCAAAGAACAGTATGTGTGTGTATAAATTATGAGTTCCATTGCTTTTTGTATTTATTTTTTTTAATTTTCTCATTTCTAAATAAAGTGTTATCTCAACATACAATGGTTGGTTTAACAATGCTCACTTTTTCTAATTTGTCATCCATTGTAGTAAATATTAACATTAAAATATCCATTGAGGAAGATGACTTATGATTACTCTGTGAATGACACCATCAGAAGCCAGCAGAGTTTATGAGCGGCCACATGTACACTTGTGTAGCTTTGTATAAGATACTAAGGCTGTATGTAAAGATTACTTAAAGAACATATAAGCAGATAATGCCGTCCTTCATACATGCTCCACTTTCTATAGGCACTACTTTAAATTATACTAAAAAGGGGCAACATGCTAAGCTGTCATCTTCAAGTCAAAATCCTGTAAAGAAGGAGAAGATGGTTGCCTGTCAATCAGCCAAGAAGGGTCTTGTTTTATTTTTATACATCCTCTACCTTCATTGCCCTCTTAATTGTGCCCAAGGTACTGGCCAATGATTTCTGTATGGTAGGTTCCACCCTAAAATTGGATAAATGGTATAACATTAGGATTAGCATCTATAAGCAAGACATTTAAAAAGATCAGATGGCTTGTTTAGTGGAAATGGTCGGTGACTTATGCAACCAATCAGACACTTGCTTTCATGAAACTGTTCTTGTACAATCTTGAGCATAGAGCAGAAACAACAGTGACCATCCAGTAGTCAGCAGTGAGATGCTGTCCTTTTGACTGGTTTTGTAGGGTTTCCCCTACCTTAAAATGGCAGCTCCTCCTCATCCTTCCAGCTGTAATTTAGGAATCAGATTACAACTGTCTCTCTGGCTTTTGTATCGTTTCCTATGTCAACACTAAAGGGAAGGGGTGGCCTGTGTTGTCAGTCTAGGTAAGAGTTACCCCAATGGTGTGCAGCTAACCGTAACTAAATGCACAACTGCAACTGGATGTCTGCTTTGTTTTGTATGACCAAGATGTCCCATGCACTTTTCATTAGCTGATTGTATTGCTAAAAGAGTAAGAAATTGTCAGTAGGGGAAGTGTTAGAATCTCTGTCAGGATTTGTATTGCTGTCTGTTCTCTGTTCCCATTCCTATTACTGTCAGGATGAAATGTAGTGGGAAATGGCTTTCAATATGGACACAGACAAAAATGCATTTAGTAGAGTAAGTCATGGTGAAAATATGCAATCCTTTCTTTGCTGTTTGTGCCTTCTTGTCTTTGTGAAAACCACAGATAGCAGAGGAGGCCTGGCACGGGAGGGAGGGGAGGAGGGTAGGAGCGCTATTTGCCACCAGCTAATATGAATACAATTTGTTTGGCTGGTGCCCCTAGAATAGAGATACTTCACAATTCAGACATCAATCAGAGTGGTACTCACAGTCAGCAAACTGGTCATTATAGAGATACCTTCTTCCTATTCAGATCTGTGATCACAGTTCCTGGCAGAGAGACGACTTCCATCACTATCTTCATTTATAGCTCTGAATCATGTGACTGTCATGTGACTGTGTGCAGCAAAGAAAGCCGATGCTGAAAGGTGACCTACTGTGCCACAATAAGTCATCTCTTTTGTATCACCCACCTTTGATAATCCACTAATCACTGCCACCCTATGGCACACCTTTAGCGGTACACTTTCTTTATCCCACAGAAATTTCTCCCTACTATAAAGCACCACTTGGGTTGTATTTGCATCATCAACCCCCTAAATTCCACCATAACACCCATAGGTTTTCAGTCCTCCCTTGACAGGAAATATAGTAGAATCTCCCCAATTGGGTCATAGGCAGCAATAGAAACCTATAAAAATTTGTTAGGATTAGGCTTTAAAAATGTCTGTTTCCCAAAATTTCAGTCATGAGAGGTTTCCTCTCATGACATTTTTCAGTAAATATCCATAACAATATTTTGAAACTCTTTTTAGTTATGATAGTTTATGATTAAACATCTTTTTATTCAGAATTTTAAGTTTTCCAATACAAAGGTAGAAAATAACAGTTGGAAATGAGGAGCAAAAACATGTTGTGGAAGACACCCCCCCCCCCATCCCCAGCAGAGTTAGAGTGACATAGCATTTCCATAAAAAAAACAGATGCAACAACATGTGTTGAGTAGAATAGATTGCCAACTACACTGTGTAAATGACAGTACTACGGTAGTAAACCAATGGTGGCAGTAAGGTATAACATGGAAAGGATAAGGAACGGGAAAAAAAGGGCGGGGAGAGAGAATTAAAAAGAAATAAGGCCCACCACAGGGAGATTAAGGTTTGTAGGCCCTTGAGCACACCCAGGAGGTGAGGACTTTTTCGGGTTCAGGGCTGTCTTCTACAACCAGAGTCTCCATGGCCATTATCTCGTTAAGTATATGCGCCCATTCCAATAAGTTTTGGTAGTTTAGATAAAGCCAAAATAGGTAATAAAATGATAACACAAAAAGACAAAAGCTTGATGTGATTATTAAACAAAATATGTCTCAATTATAACATGAGCTTCATGAAAGTGTATGTAAAACAAAAAAAAATCTTTTTTATAAGGTTTGATTAGAATGGGGAAGGGTTAGAACCTCTTTCAAGTTTTATTGCTGTCTGTGTTCCCCAAGAAGAGATTCATCCTTTCTATTTGTTCCTTTTGGACATTGTCTGGTACAGCACGTGATGGGTATACCTCCTACATATTTAGAGGAACAAACAAAATGCTCCTGTCAGTGCTACAGGTGGAAGGACCCTCAATAATGTAGATCTAAATTGTGGCCCGGAAACAGCTCCTCTTCTCTCTTATGGAACCAGATATGAGACAATGACCACCAGGAGCCTAGACAAATATGCGTCTATAAGGAACTGTTGTCACAGGCAGCTCTTGTTGCATATTTGCGATTGGGACCTTTCAGTCATGTGACTGCTGTGATAGCCAACAAACAAGAGATCCCTGTGCTCAAATCCCAACAGCTAGTGCATGCATTTATCCATCAGGTGCTAAAGGGGTGTAACCACATATTAACACTAGAAATTCTGAAGAACCCTCTGCACACTGGCACCCCATTGTGTCTTTTCCCCTATGCTAGCATTGTGTCCACAGTAGCATTTGCGTAGGCAGAGCAGAGTAGGACTGGCCATAGAGGGATTACTTTGACGCAGTTGGCCAGCTTAAGCATGTATTGCAATATGTGTGAACTAAATATCCCTATTTATTGCATAGTCAGCTTGAAAGGGTATATACCAGTGTGCAGAGGGTCCTTCAGAATTCCTGTGATAGCCAATCACGGTGATCACAAGATCAGAAATCCCACTTCTGCCTCCTGACATTTAGATCCCTTTAAAGGGCCGGGGGTGGCGGCAGCAGCAAGGTGTTAAGGCTCCTTGTATAAGATGTGATTTTTGACCATTGCACTGGCAGAGCTTTCTAGCACATGGAAGATATGCTTCTTTTCTAAAGTATTTAACTGATGTTCTACACTTTTATATGGACGATGCCGAGTTCACCTGCATACAGATACAGTATGTGCAACACCAATGATTGTTGCTGGCTATGTATCTATATATACGCTACTTTGATTTTTTCTGTCTTGTTTTTATAAAGCTAATAAAAAAAAATAAGTGATGGGCAATTAAAAAGTTATGAGTTCTCACAGAACAGGGGGGAGGGGAAGTCTCACAATGGGCACAGCTGTTCTGGTGACAGTTGTCTAATAAGGGATATCCCCATATTTTGAACATTTTACTTTCTGCTGTGTCTCTGAGACAGGAAGTAAGGGGAATCCCCCAGATGGAACACAGTCCACAAAATAAAAACCAAGGATTTTAACCATTCCCTACTCTATCAAAAATGTTGGCTTTGTGTACTCTTTTAAATATGGCTTACAGCTGATTGGTTGCCATGGGTTACTACGATTTTTACCACATAACCAATTTATTCACCAGGGAAAGATTGTTCATTTCCACCATTGTATGACACAGCCATGCTGTGTTCTAGTTGTGAACATCAACAGACCTTCAGATCATATCCAAGGACAATAATACAATGCTGCCTACTTCTATAGCCAGGATATGAGGAACAGCACAATATAAAACTAGAAAAAGTTAATTTTGCGTGTATGAACAACAAATACATCATATTTAAGTTCTTCAAGACAGAGTAATTAAACTGATTCGTATTGGTACCAAATGAAATGTATATGGTATAACATTAGTATATAT
Organism: Staurois parvus; assembly: GCF_062004578.1. Lineage (NCBI taxonomy): Eukaryota > Metazoa > Chordata > Amphibia > Anura > Ranidae > Staurois > Staurois parvus. Next base: position 5,007,292 of record NW_028318340.1, read on the forward strand.
ATATATATATATATATATATATATATGTAGATATATATAGTATTTGCAATATAAAAAGTTAACAGTTTTTAGAGAACCAGCATGGCCACATTGGAGTTATCTCATGTCATACAGTTACCATACTGGCACATTGTGAATGTTAAATAATACAGCACTAAATTTATTATATAAAGTGTTACTTGTCCTTGATGGATAAATAGACTTTTGCTCATACTTCTTATAAACACTAATACGTGTATATATGAGTACATAAATAGTTTCAATCACATAAAATCCGTGAAAAGCTGCTGCTAATGGTCCTCGAAGGGTTAAGCCCTCCACTTTTTCCAAATAAGTTTTTTTTTCCTTTATGAAGAATGTGGTAAATTATGGTTTTCATGTCAAGTTGAGGTATACATCATATCTACTGGCACATGCCAACCCTCTGAGTGCTGATAAATAATTTAGTACAATATCATATATAAATAGAACACAGAAACACATAAATCTTTAACATAAGGATACTAGGCATATAATATAGTTCAAGTTTGGCATATTGGGTGATGATGTTTTGGGTTTCCCTTTTGAACACAGGCCCTTGCAATGGCCAACAGAGACAAGAAAATGTACCTATATGAGAATCATTTGTGCGATGTGATAGATATATATGTTGGTCGTGCTGGTGCCCTGGACTCTCTTTTAGTCCATAATTTACAACTGAGGTTCACTTTCAGGCAGAATGGTGTCAGGAGGAAATAGGAGGTGCATTCTTTATGTCTCAGTGGCAGTCAGGTAGGGAGTGGAGGAGGTACTTGTTGCCTGATACCACCTAAATATTTAAAACCAGAGTTTGGTCAGGGCATCATAAAGATGCTTTTCTTCTGCATTGGAAGAGAGCAGTCCCCAGATTTATATGATTGTCAGATGAGACCCCAGCACCTGCCTGATCTTCATGTCATGTAAATGTTCCCCAAAATTCCAGAAGGCCAATATACAGCTGAACAAATGGTGCCTCCACCCCTGGACTGCTGGTTGTTTTTTTTCTTTATTTTGTTAATTAAGGCGTCAAAGTAATTGCAGGCTTACATTCAAGAATCATCTCTTGTTATTTTAGTTTTGCCAAGTTCCTCAGGGATATCTTTAAATTTATAATGGGAAGACGCAGGGCATTATTTTGTACCCAGCTTTTTCAGACAAATGTTTGCATCATCATGTTATTTCATGAGGTAAGGGTGCTAATTTTATGAAAGTTAAAAGCTTGGCCATTCATGATTTTGTGCAAATTAGGAGTGAAAATGAGTGAGGGGTAGCACCAGATGCTTGGAGGCCAACTGGGAAACTAACACACATATTGAGAATTTGATGTGAAAGAATTGTGGTCCATCATGGCAAAGAGTAGGGGAGTGAAGTGTTTCAAGTTCAGGAAAACCCAAGCCTTTTCAATCATGAATCAAGGAAAGGATAGCACCCACAAGACTGCAATTATGTCTGCTACAGTCTCCTGCTGGTACAAACTCTATAAACAGAGATAAACAATCTGTATTCCTGAGCCATTTTCCCATTGTCCAACTAGGATCAGGATTGGTAGAACTTTCCATAAGGAAATTCAAGTATCTCTTCCTATAGGAGCTCTGTTTAGGAAGGTTGATGTCAGATGAACCTCTACAACAAATTATAATCATCTTTTTTTTTTCAAGGTAAAGCTAACATATTTTAATTTATCACATGTAAATGTGCCAATTTTAAAAATGTGAACACACTCAGAGGGTTATTAAGCCAGCATAACAGTCATCATTGTAATTTTATACACTTTGATTTTTAACCATTGTGTTTGTTACATATTCAGAAACAAAATACTGGAATGTTACTAATCAAGGGAAATACTATACTGAAATCAGTTTTATTACACCTTTATCACATGATCTATGTGTAACATTGGTGCAATGTAAGCTCATAGTAAATATTTTCCTTTGAACTCTAGCCCAACTCCAGCTTTCTGTTAAATTATATGCTATAAAGCAGGTGAAATTCAACTTCGTAAATAATATTGATCTTTCTTCTTTACCTGCCATGCTCTGTTATGTACAGGTTACGCTAATTTCCATGTTACATATTACTTGTTGCCAATGGATACTGTAGACATATGCTGAACTGGTTCTCCACTGTAGATATATATAAATTTATGTAAGAAGCTTTCTACAGTCGCTACAAGGCAACAAGATAAATGAGAGCATTTCTTGTGCAAACACATTTGACCACAATATGTATTACGTATTGTTTATTAAGTTGAACTTTTCACTTGCCCCATCTTACAGAATAACATTTCTCAGAAACACAGAGATATTTTTTAAGGCTTACGAAGGTGGTAAAGGTGGACTAACAATGTCTTTGTTTTGCTCAAGTAAATCCAACCATTTCTCAAGACTAAAACGTTGTTGAGGTTTTAGCTTTTTGCAGTAGTGTTCTAGATAATGAAACATTATTCTTTGAATCATGTAAGCCATTAAAAGAAACAAAGTAATCACTGTTCACCTTGGTGAACACGGTTCTTTGAAACTGTAGCAAATAGACAACTTCTTTCCAGCAACCAATACATTTCTTGCTTCAGACTGTTAGCGGGAAAGAATGAAACCTTTGTGATAGGAAATGTCATATCTTTACAGTAGCTCTCATCTCAATGTAAATGTGGTGCATACTACATAAAGCAAAGCTGAACCTGTGAATAAAATATTTAATGAAGAAATGGACCCCGAGCCTTTGTTTCATTGCTACAGACCGTACAGAATTGATTTTGTAAGTAAGCAAGACTTACATGGGATGTCAAGGAGGACTTATATCTTCTGATCTCAGGACACACCTGAGTTTATAGCTCCATAGGAGGCTGAATGGCTGACTGTCTTTGTCTTGGTTGGGCAGATGTTTGTTGACTGTGATTATGCCATTATGGTGGGTTAATGCATACCTATTTCAGCTGATATTGATCTGGCATCATAAATTGTTTCTGTAGTGTTAAAATATGGATTAAAAAACAGGTGGAGGCCACCTCCAACATTCAGTTGCTGATTTGGAAATTTTCCTGATCATGTGTTAGCCATCACCTAGTATAGCTGTCAGCCTTAGAACAGCGAGACCATTATACACATTGCTAAAAGATACAGAACCTAGAGGAAAATAAAAACTTTGGTCCTTTCATATCTCACACAAAATCTTTGACTGCCTCACCAACCTCAGAACAAAACAGTTGGTCAAATCCAAAGGTTAAGTAAGCCCCATTCTCCATGAACCTCTAAAGTTGCCCATATGCTAGTAGATTTTCCAACAAACGTTCCTACATACATTCATATGAACATTCTCAGTAAATTTGATATCTTGATAAATGTCATTCAAAAGTACTTCAAAATTTAAATTGCGTTTAACATTTTATTTTAGGACGAATGCACTGTTCCAAATGAAAGCCACATACACTGAAAAAGATTTGCATCCTGCTCCTTCACATTTTCTCAACATTGTGGTCAAAAATGAATGTCGGTAGGGTCCTATTAACAATTAGAAAGTCAGGGGAGACTTCTGCTTAGCTCCTGTTGTGTCTCCAAAACAGAAATCCCGATAGGGTTTCCAATCATATCCTACTGTATCAAAGGATGAAAAAACATCTGGCTGGAGATAGATATTAAGAACTCATATGGTGGTTAGTAAAGGGAAAATGGTCCTTTTTCCACTGCAAGGAAGACACAAAGTCATGTTTCCAAAAGTGTGGCGTGTTACATACGAGTGTTCTTCAAAAAGTTTCCGTACTTTTTTCTCTATTATATATATAAAAGTGCTGAAACGTTTTGAAGACCCTTCATAGTAACATAATTGATAAAGTTGAAACAAAGCACAGTTCTGTCCAGTCCAACTTATGTGTGCATGTGTGTGATTTTTACCCTCTAACAATTCCCATATCCCTGTATATTCTGCTTCCTGAGGAAGACATTTAAAGGTTTTTTTTAAAGTTGTCAACACTCTCTGCTCATACCATTTCCTGCGGTTCTACATTTTTACTGCTCTAACAGTAAAGTACCTTTTCTACAATCTAAGGTTTAACTTTCTTTCTGCTAACCTCAAATCATGGCCATGTGTCATTTTCAGGGCTTTTACAGTAAACAGTTTATTACAATTACTGGGGTCACGTTTGACATATTTTTACATTGTAGACATGTGTGATTTGTTTTCATACAAATCAAATTTGGACAAAATTATCATTATTCAGAGATTTGGATGTCTTCAAATCTTCGAATCACAATAGTAAAGAATTTCAACTAATCCAAAATAAATTTTAATGAAAACAATGAATTTGTAATTATTCATTTGCGACTTCAGAAGGTTTTATAAGTTCCATAATATGTATCTCATTCTGTATTATGATTGGCTGAAGCCAAAGTTTCAAAACATCAAAGTCTCATGCAAAATCACATTAAAGTTGCAAGCAAGTCACAATAGAAAGTCACACTGAAAGTCACACAACTTTGGGGTCGTAGCAATGTGAACTGAGCCTAAATGTTTGAAGCATCCGAAATAACATAATGACATAACAAATGAATACGAATCTTCCAAAATAACTTCTTAAATTACTAATCAATTCAGAAAAATGAAAATTGGAGTGTTGGAGTGCCCCCTTCTGCCCGGGAGGATCCTGGTTCAGTGGACAGTGGTCTTAGGAGATCATAGGAACCTGGCACATTGCAGGGGCCTGAGGAAACAAAGCACCCAAAAGCGCTTTTTGACCTACCTAAACTTAGGGGGTCAACATCTTGTAGTGAGTGAGATTCTGCAGTGGAAGACCGAGTGATACTACACATCACCAATTTTTGTCCAAGTTCACCAATATGTCACCAAGTCACTATGTTATAAAGCTGTGGAAGGTGCTTTGTAGCACCAGGACTTAATAATATGAACTGGCACATTTAGTTTAATGCATTGATTTTTTTAAAGACACTTTCTTTCAAAAGGATTGTTTTCAGCAGCAATCATATAGTGTGGCACTTTCGGTGAAGGTGTTCCCCCAGCACATTGGTATTTTGATTGTTATGTTTCACTTCAAGGTCTATGTTATATTTCCAGTTCCATTAACGACACATATTTTTACTGGCACTATTAATTTAATGTGTCAGCTATAGGGGGAAGGTGTGTTGTAGTCAGGGGCGGACTGACAACTCATGGGGCCCCCGGGCAATAGGGGATCATGGGCCCCTGTGTCTTTGCCCACACTCAAAGCACACCCAAAAAAGCCTATAAAAAGGTAACGGGCATTTCATGGGGCCCCCTACTGACCCCGGGCCCTTGGGCAGTGCCCGAGTGCTCGAATGGTCAGTCCGCCCCTGGTTGTAGTTCCCTTATTATTCACTGCTTGCAATATAGGGGTTTTCATTTATGGACACGATTCATATTCTAAGTACACCATTTACTATAGAGTGTCGCACAAATATTTTTATTTAAAGGGGAGGTGCATTGCAGTACGGTGTAACAATGAGGTTTGTAGCATCACATTTATTTAGAAGACAGGTTCATTGCATATGGTACGCACCAGGGGTGGACTGACCATTTGGAAACTCGGGCACTGCCCAAGGGCCCGGGGTCAGTAGGGGGCCCCATGAGATGTCCCTGGTACCTTTTTCATAGGCTTTTTTGAGTTTGGGCAAAGACGAAGGGGCCCCATGATCCTCTATTGCCCGGGGGCCCCATGAATTGTCAGTCAGCCCCTGGTACGCACCATTGATATTCCTGCTTATTTTCAGAGTTGAGTTCACACATTTACACACCGAAGATGGAGGTGCTTTGTAGCCCTACACACTTACCCAATCACTGGTTTTCCAAATCACATACAATCATTTCTCTCACCCGTATCCCACAATTGTAGGATTGGCAGCGCAGCATTCCAGTCGCTTAATTGTCACATGCACTTGTGTTAATTGCTAACAGCAGCCTACAGATCCCAATCTCTCTGTGCATGACTCTGAAATACATATATATATATATATATATATATATATATATACAGTTGCAAGAAAAAGTATGTGAACCCCTTGGGATTACGTGGAGTTTTGCATGAATTGGGCATAAAATGTGCTCTGAACGTCGTCTAAGTCACAACAATAGAAGAACACAGTCTGCTGAACATAATACTACACAAACATTAGATGTTGCCATGGTTTAATTGCACATAACATGTAAACATTCACAGTGCAGGGAGGAAAAAGTATGTGAACCTTTGGACTTAATAACTGGTTGACCCTCCTTTGGCAGCAATAACCTCAACCAAACGTTTCCTGTAGTTGCAGATCAGACCTGCACAACGATCTGGAGTAATTTTGGACCACTCCTCTTCACAAAACTGTTTCAGTGTAGCAATATTCTTGGGATGTCTGGTGTGAATCGCTCTCTTAAGGTCATGCCACAGCATTTCAATCGGGTTGAGGTCAGGACTGGGCCACTCCAGAAGGCGTATTCTGTGCTGTTGCAGCCATTGTTTTGTTGAATGACTTGTATGCTTTGGGTCATTGTCCTGTTGCATCACCCATCCTCTGCGGAGCTTCAGTTGGCGGACAGATGGTTGTACGTTTTCCTGCAAAATGTCTTGATAAACTCTGGAATTCATTTTCCCATCAATGACAACAATCCGTCCGGGCCCTGAGGCAGCAAAGCAGCCCCAAACCATGATGCTCCCTCCGCCATGTTTCACAGTGGGGATGAGGTTTTGATGTTGGTGTGCTGTGCCTTTTTTTCTCCACACATAGTGTTGTGTGTTCTTCCCAAACAACTCAATCTTGGTTTCATCTGTCCACAGTATATTTTGCCAGTAGTGCTGTGGAACATCCAGGTGCTCTTTTGCAAACTTCAAACGTGCTGCAATATTCTTTTTTGGCCAGCAATGGCTTCCTCCGTGGTGTCCTCCCATGCACTCCATTCTTGTTTAATGTTTTCCTTATTGTAGATGTGTCAACAAAAATGTTAGCATGTGCCAGAGATTTCTGTAGGTCTTTAGCTGACACTCTGGGATTCTTCTTTACCTCATGCAGCATTCTGCGCTGTGCTCTTGCAGTCATTTTTACAGGACGACCACGCCTAGGGAGAGTAGCCCACAGTGCTAAACTTTCTCCATTTGTAGACAGTCTGTCTTACCGTGGACACATGAACATCAAGGCTTTTGGAGATACTTTTGTAACCCTTTCCAGCTTCATGCAAGTCAGCAATTCTTGATCGTAGGTCTTCTGAGAGCTCTTTTCTGCGAGGCGTGGTTCACATCAGACAGTGCTTCTTGAAACCAGTAAACCCAAAACAGGTGTGTGTTTTTTAAGGGCAGGACAGCTGTCAGCAACACATCCAATATTATCACACTGATTGGAGTCAAGGTTGGCTCACTCCTGGCTCCAATTAGCTCTGGGAGAAGTCATTAAGCTAGGGCCTCACATACTTTTTCCTCCCTGCACTGTGAATGTTTACATGTTATGTGCAATTAAACCATGGCAACATCTAATGTTTGTGTAGTATTATGTTCAGCAGACTGTGTTCTTCTATTGTTGTGACTTAGATGACGTACAGAGCACATTTTATGCCCAATTCATGCAAAACTCCACGTAATCCCAAGGGGTTCACATACTTTTTCTTGCAACTGTATATATACAGGGGCGGACTGACAACTCATGGGGCCCCCGGGCAATAAGGGATCATGGGGCCGAGTTTCCAAATGTTCCAAAAGTTTCCAAAAGTTTCCAAATGGTCAGTCCGCCCCTGTATATATATATATATATATATATATATATATATATATATATATATATACACACTGGTAAGAGAAGTGTGTCTGTATCCTTGTTGTTATCTCACATACACTATACCAGATAGCAAAGTCTGTGAACCTACATTCACCTCATTCACCAACAGTTGAATATGAAGCAGCACTGTGATAAATCAATCAATAAATTTCAAATACATAAATCTGAGTGTCAATATAGTGATAGTCCTTCCAATCACAAAGTCAAGAGAACACCACACCAGTGATAAAAGAGTCCTGCTTCACAGTGATATGGTTCCCACATAATCTGCAGCCTCTTATGACATCCATTGTATACTGTACCCACTCCCAGGCACTACGTCTCAATCACCAGATAGATTTGCCTCTCCAACAAATGGACGGCAATTGCACTTGTTTTAGTTAATCCAGCGGCTCCCCAGTGGCCAGACTCATTCCATCTCCTGCTTTCACTAATTAACTCAGAGTGACCATGTTAAAGAAGAATACTCCAAATAGTGTAATCCGAATAATTAAAAGATATTTATTTCAGCCAGTTTAAAAAACCTATTCCCAAGCAGACTATAAAGAGCGCTCAGCATGAATAACCAAATGTCTTAGTGCACATCAGCCTCTCTCCAGTCTCCTGATCGGCGTCTCACCCGGTCCTCTTGTTTTGACTTCCACCTCACCCCTTCCGGTAGGGGTCCTGAGGTCACTTCTGGTTGCTGTGTGGTCCATTCTAACGCATTTCATCTGTTGACTTCATTAAAAGTGTTGGCCGCACAGCAAAACTTACATACCTGCCCACCCAAAGAGTTTAACCCACACAGCTCCACTATGCAGCAAATTCGTGGATCAGTGGTTCTCTTATTTGCCTACAGGTTTAGCACAATATCGTGTTTAGACAAGGCCATTTTTATAACCCTCTACACCCCCAAATGAGGGCTACACCTACATGTGTCAGGATTAGTTTCCCAAGGTGGTAAATATAGTCCAGTTGTAAGAGAACCGAGTGTCCATGAAAATGGTAGGAGCTGACCCAAGAATTGAGGAAAGTGTCAGGTACAAACCTGTAAAACACTTACAATACTGTTCTCATTGAAGGGTTCACTGAATGTTACTCATGTTACTGATGATTATGTTGTAGTAACCTCCCAAATAGGATCTCTGTTCCCACTTTTCCAACTCCATGCCTGCGGCCTCCATGCTCTCCCCATCAGGGCAAAGTGTATATGTGTGTCCTCTCTCTCTCTCTCTCTCTCTCTCTCTCTCTCTCTTCCTCTCAAGTCCCATGCAGAAAATACTTCCTGGATAGCAGACATGCTCCCTGGAAGGGGCTGCCTCCTGCATTTCTCTGTCCTGTTACATGATGCTCTTTGCTTGCTTTCCATGTGAGGATTCCCTATAAAATGGGCATGTGAAGTATATATCATGGCTGCACCAAAGTGACCACTCAAATCTTGTAGGATTTCAGTGCCAGTGACAGGCGCTGGCTTCAACAATATGGCTGCCTGAAGCCCATAACAGAGGACAACTTAGTTCCCAATGAGTTCCTGCCAGAATGAAGAAGCAACCAAGCACCATCTTCGGGTCAATGAACAAACTGCAGCACAAAACCTTCCTACAGGCATATATCATGGCTGCACCAAAGTGACCATCTAAATCTTGCAGGATTTCAGTTCCAGTCACAGGCACTAGCTTCCCCAGTATGGCTGCCTAAAGCCCATAACAGAGGACAGCTTAGTTCCCAATGAGTTCATGCCAGATTGAAGAAGCAACCCACCACCATCTTTGGGTCAATGAACAAATTGTAGCACAACACCTGCCTACAGGCAGAGCTTCAGTATAACAGACAGTTAACTAATATTTGCAGGAGGAGTTCAGCAATTACTGCCCCATATTGCCCTTTTGATACTTTAATGACTAATGAAGAGAGAACAAACACTGTGTATTCTTTCTGTCCTGTTTTAAAGTGTATGTCCAGCCAAAACATTTCTATATACTGTACGTATATTGGGGAAGGGTAAGAATCACTGTTGTCTGGGGCTCTGAGGGCCTCCGAAGTGAGAGAAAATCTGCATGATGGACAGAAATAATAATAATAGTCATTTATGTACTGTAAAAAAAAAATGACCTTCTGTCTGTGTTGCTGTTAGAGATCTTCCTTCATTCCTGCTTCCTGTCTGGAGAAACGGTTTTCATCAGGTAATTAAAAAAGAACTACATTGTATCTGAGCACCACAAACCAAAAACGCAATCTAATTCATTTTTATTATTCAAAGCAAACTTGTAAGTGGGCTGCAATTTAGGTAGTTAGGTTCTGCCCCAAATGCGAGGATTAGGGTTAACCCTGTTCCCAGGTTTTTGGTTTTGGCGGGACTTTTGGGTACAACCCACTGGTCATGTGCATATAAAAGGGACAGTGGTCTGGAACCGAGAATCTCTGCCTGCTGGATGGGAGAGAGGGTACAGCAAACCAGCAAAAAGTAAACTCCAGCTGCTACAGAGAGCTTCCATCTGGAAGATTCTGCCCAGGACCAGAGCACCACCACATCTGCAATATAGGGGGACTATATATAAAGAACAATCTCCTGCGCTTAAATGGATCAACCCTACCCTAAGCCGCTAAACACCTTACTTCAACCATAAAGTGCAAATTAATAAATAAATTGGTGTAGCGCTAAATAAATACTACTATATACATCACAATTATAACCATAACTCATTACACCGTGTATAATAATATTCAATAAATCAGTGAATATAATAAAGTGCAAAACACTACAAAGATTACATTTGGATGATTCACTCAATTTGGGGAATCAAAAAATATATACGAACATAAAACACAGTGCACGTGTACAAAAACACACTCAGTTAGAATAAATGTCCACTCCAACTCTATACGCTGCACTTATAATATTAAATAGTGCTCCTCAAATCATGTGTAAACTCAATCCAACGTGCTGTGAATCCAGTGCCAAACCAAGAATCCAGAATTAGCCAAAGTGCCCCCTCACCTCCTTACAATGACCACAAGGGCCAGCTTGCTTTTTAAGGTTAAGCCACACTTTCACAGGGATATCCTCATCACCACCAGATGGACCCTCCTGGAAATCCCCACAGATCTGCAATCCTCTTTTAGTACTCCAACTCAACTGGCAGTGGTGCCGCTAGGGGGGTGCAGGGGGTGAGGACCACGCCCGGGTGACACCCAGGGACATCCCTTGGAATGCCTCCGCTGCTCGATGTCACTAACACAGCAGAGCAGGAGGCAGAACAATTTGCTGAAAAGAGGGCGGGAGCTGCTGGAGTTAACTTTCCATGTTAATCATTTGGTGATCTGTTGCTAGGTGGTCCTAGCAACCAATCACCAGCTTGTTAATGTGAAAAATTAACTCCAGCAGCTCCCGCCTTCTATTCAGCGCTGCTGTCTCCCGCTCTGCATGCCAAGTAAGGTAGGAAGGGGCAAGCTGCGGAGGCTATGTAATGTGAAGGAGGGGGAATAGCTGCAAGGGGGCCGTGTAATGTGAAGGGGGTTGTGTGATGTAAAGAGGGTTGTATAAACTGTAGGGGGCTGTGTAATGTGAAGTGGGGCTGTGTAATTGGAAGTGGGCTGTACAATGTAAAGGGGGCTGTGCAATGTAAAGGGGGCTGTGTAATGTAAAGGGGGCTGTGTAATGTGAAGTGGGGCTGTGTAATGTAAAAGGGGGCTGTGTAATGTGAAGTGGGGCTGTGTAATGTAAAGGGGGCTGTGTAATGTGAAGTGGGGCTGTGTAATTGGAAGTGGGCTGTGCAATGTAAAGGGGGCTGTGTAATGTGAAGTGGGGCTGTGTAATGTAAAGGGGGCTGTGTAATGTAAAGTGGGGCTGTATAATGTGAAGTGGGACTGTGTAATGTAAAAGGGGGCTGTGTAATGTGAAGTGGGGCTGTGTAATGTAAAGGGGGCTGTGTAATGTAAATGGGGCTGTGTAATGTGAAGTGGGGCTGTGTAATGTGAAGGGGTCCAGAGGTGCAGGGAGCTGTGTAATGTATTAATAAAGGAAAGAAAGCGGGAGGTGGAGACCCATGTTAAGGTCTCCCATTCCTTGCTAATGGGATTTACTGGTGCCACACACCTTACTAATAAGACACTGCAAATTATATATCCCTAACTAAAAAAACTAATGGGGTTTTGAAGGTATCATACCACAAAATTGATAGCCAAATGTTGTAACAATTACCACTTTTAAATCACAGTTGTGGTGATGGGGAGTAGGGGTGTAGTTTGTAATGCCCTAGGACTCTTTAAACGTCTTGATTTTTTTGATGATTTTTCAGCTTCCTGCTATGCATTGGTAACTCTTTGTAGCTGGTGGAAATCGACGCTCTTGATTGAGGGACCTCTTCCATTTGTGCTTGGACCTAATGCTCATGTTTTTTCATTGGCCTTCCACAGAGTCACTGATGTAAATGTTAACAGAGTGTATGTCAGTTTAATTTTTTATGATTCCAATTTACTATATACAGTACTTATGTCTGTTTATTCTTTCTTGGCCCATTTTGTGCAATTTCAGAATTAAATACTTTGTCTCCCTGAAGAAGCGGGCTGCATCATGTTAAATGTGTTGGAGAAACAAAGTATCAACTTGGAATGATTATGCCAATTATGATATTTATGCTATCAAAGGCCAAATTCTGCAATGTTGCTTGTCAATTGTGTTTACTATAAGCATTTTATGCTTTTTAAGAGTAATGTATGTGTTCACATTCTATTTTTCATCACCACAACTGTGGTTTAATTTTATCAGTGGTAATACATTTGAATATATCAATTTTGTGGTATGGTACCTTCAAAACCCCATTAGTTTTTTAGTTAGGGATATATAATGAGCTGTGTAATGTAAAGGTGTCTTAGATTGTAAGCTCCAAGGAGCAGGGCCCTCCTAACCCTCTTGTATTGAACTGTATTGTTGCTGTATTGTCTCCCGTTATATTGTAAAGCACTGAGCAAACTGTTGGCGCTATATAAATCCTGTATAATAATAATAATGTAAAGGGGTCCAGAGGTGCAGGGGGCTGTGCAATGTAAAGGGGTCAGAGGTGCAGGAGGCTGTGTGATGTGAAGGGAACAGAGGTGCAGGATGCTGTGTGATGTGAAGGGGTCCAGAGGTGCTGGGAGCTGTGTAATGTAAAGGGGTCCAGAGGTGCAGGGAGCTGCATAATGTAAAGGGGTCCAGAGGTACAGGAGCTGTGAAATATAAGGGCAGTGTAATGTAAAGGGGATTTTTCCTGCATTTTACCCACAGTTATAGCTGCAGTCATATAAATTTCTATTAGGTTGCACATTTTTTCAGCATTTTCTGAAAGTACACTAAAAGTCTTTGGAGCGCTTTCAGGAAATATATTTGAGGGGGGGAGGGGGTATGAAGTCCTTTGAAAGGGGTGCACTGCAAGTAACTGGCACTACTGCACACTCTACAATTTGTGTCACTATCACATGGGGTATGATGAGTTAATGTGCTAAGAGTCATTCTAGTGTAAGTTATACATTCCTTGAGCAACAAAGGTACAGTCAGCAAGCATGTGACCCAGACTTGGCACCCAACTAGTTAATTGGGAAACATGGCGGAGGGTCCACCACAGGCTGCCTATAAGCCCCCCCATTCCCCCTGCCTTCTCGACTCTCCAAACTCACTCATCCATCCATGTCTCCATGCTTTATTTTGCTAAGAAATCACATAGAAAAACACCCCCTTGGCATTTCTGGCCATGGCCATTTTCAGTAAGGGCAGATATACAGTTAGGTCCATATATATTTGGACACAGGCATAATTTTCATACTTTTGGCTCTGTTTGCCACCAGAATAAATTAAAATGGAACAATCCAAATGAATCTGAAGTGCAGACTTTCAGCTTTATTTCAAGGGGTTGAACATAAATATCAAGCACAAATTTTAGAAACTGCAACTTTTTTTTACACAGTACCTCCATTTTCAGGGGCTCAAATGTAATTGGACAAATGAATATAATCATCAATAAAATGTTCACTTTTATTATTTTGTTTAGAATCCTTTACTGGCAATGACTGCCTGAAGTCTGGAACCCATGAACATTACCAAAGACTGGGTTTCCTCCTTTCTGATGCTGTGCCAGGCTCTAACTGCAGCTGTCTTCAGTTGTTCTTTGTTTGTGGTCTGTCTGCCTTTAGTTTTGCCTTCAGCAAGTGAAATGCATGCTCAATTGGGTTGAGATCAGGTGATTGACTCAGTTATTGCAAAATATTCCACTTCTTTTCCTTCAAATGCTCCTTGGTTGCTTTTGCAGTGTGTTTTGGATCATTGTCCATCTGTACTGTGAAGCGTCATCCAATCAACTTTGCTGCATTTGGCTGAATCTGGGCTGACAGTATATCTCTAAACACTGCAGAATTCATCCACCTGCTTCTGTCTTCTATCACATCATCAATAAACACCAATGACCCAGTGCCACTGGAAGCCATGCATGCCCATGCTATCACACTGCCTCCACCATGTTTTACAGATGATGTTGTGTGCTTTGGATCATGAGCTGTTCCAAGCCTTCTCCACACTTTTTTCTTCCCATCATTCTGATTAATCTTAGTTTCATCCGTCCAAAAAATGCTTTTCCAGAACTGGTTTGGCTTTTTTAGATGTTTTTTGTCAAAGTCTAATCTGGCTTTTCTAATCTTCAGGCTTATGAATAGTTTGCACCTTGTGGTGAACCCTCTGTATTTGCTTTCATGAAGTCTTCTCTTGATTGTAGACATTGACAATGATACGTCCACCTCCTGGAGAGGGTCCTTCACTTATCTGGATGTTGTGAATGGGTTTTTCCTTACCATAGAGAGGATCCTGCGATCATCCACCACTGTTGTCTTCCATGGACGTCCATGTCTTTTTATGTTGCTGAGCTCACCAGTGCGTTCTTCTTTCCTCAGAATGTACCAAACTGTTAGCCACTCCTAATGTTGCTGCTATCTCTCTGATGGATTTGTTTCATTTTTGAAGCCTTACAATGGCCTATTTCACATGCATGGACAGCTCCTTTGAACATATGATGTAGGTTCACAGCAATAGATTCCAAATGCAAACACCACACTTAGAATCAACTCCAGACCTTTTACCTCCTTAATTGATGAAGAAATAACGAAGGAGTAGCCCACACCTGGCCATGAAACAGCTTTTGATTCAATTTTTCAATTACTTGTGGCCCCTTGAAAAAGGGGGGATGGCTTCTCTTAAGATCTGTAATTCCTAAACCCTTCCTCCAATTTGGATGTACAGTACATACCCTCAAATTAAACCTGAGAGTGTGCACTTTCAGCCCATATCCATATAACTGTAACTTGAATATGTTTTGGCAAATACCTGAAAAAAACTAAAATTGTGCCTGTGTCCAAATATATATGGACCTAACTGTATATATATATATATATATATATATATATATATATATATACATACACACACACTGTCTTGCCAAAAGTATTGGGACACCTGCCTTTACACGCAAATGAACTTTAAAAGCATTCCAGTCTTAGGCCTTAGGGTTCAATATTGAGTTGGTCCATCAATATTGAGTTGGATCCCTTTGCAGTTATAACAGCTTCAACCATTCTGGGAAGGCTGTCCACAAGATTTAGGAGAGTGTCTGCGGGAATGTTTGACCATTCTTCCAGAAGCACATTTGTGAGGTCAGGCACTGATGTCGGATGAGAAGGCCTGGCTCGCAGTCTCCGCTCTAATTCATCTCGAACGTGTTCTATCGGATTGAAGTCAGGACTCTGTGCAGGCCAGTCAAGTTCCTCCAACCCAAACTGGCTCATCCGTGTCTATATAGACCTTGCTTTGTGCACTGGTGTGCAGTCATGTCGGAACAGGAAGGGGCCATCCCCAAGGTGTTCCCACAAAGTTGGGAGCATGAAATTGTCCAAAATGTCTTGGTATGCTGACGCCTTAAGAGTTCCCTTCACTGAAACAAAGGGGCCAAGCCCAACCCCTGAAAAACAACCCCACACCATAATCCCCCCTCCACCAATCTTTACGCTTGGCACAATGCAATCAGGGTATGCTGTTACACAGTTAATATTTATGTTAATGTACATGAGAATTCATATAGTTTATTCTTTGTACCATTTCCTATGGATATTTCTATAGTTAGTTATATGCTGCCATCCAGTGCCTTAT
Source organism: Staurois parvus (assembly GCF_062004578.1). Classification (NCBI taxonomy): domain Eukaryota; kingdom Metazoa; phylum Chordata; class Amphibia; order Anura; family Ranidae; genus Staurois; species Staurois parvus. Next base: position 5,023,234 of record NW_028318340.1, read on the forward strand.
TTGGTAATGCACTTGTTTCATATTACCTCCCTGAGATCTATTACACAATTCCTTTGCATATGAAGCTCCTCCTTTCTTTATGAGTACAGCACTTCCTGTGTCATGGATGCAGCTAACAGTCCACATGTAACAGGGACACATGTATTCTGCATAGTACGCTACAGAAAGTATCATCTTTTGACCGCATAATACTGGAAACCATTCATTCTGCTGTATCCTGTTGTCACATGTACAGAATAAAGCAACTTCTGGATGAACACAGTATTGGTGAGTTCAGCTATCTGATAAGAATTGCCCACAATGATTATATCTGCTTATACAGGCTAGGCATAGAGGTCTCACAAGGAATAAATTGCTATCACAACAATCTGAGTCAGAATACAGGGAAGTACCGTTCTCCTGGCAACCGCCAAACCCAGACATGTCCATCAGATTGCCAGACAGAAAAACGTGATCTGAAGGCCACATGAAGTGTGGAAGTCTTTTGTTGTTCCCATTTGCTTCCGCTATGTTATAATACCACTAACAGTTGACCGTGGAATATTTAGTAGCAAGGAAAATTCATAGATGGACTTTTTGGACAGGTGGCAACCTATCATGGTACCACGCTTGAATTCACTGAGCTCCTGAGAGCGACCCATTCTTTCACAAATGTTTGTAGAAGCAGTCTGCATGCCTAGGTGCTTGATTTTATACACCTGTGGCCATGGAGGTGATTGGAACACCTGAATCCATTGATCTGCTCTCTCCCCCCCCTCCTCCACTCAGTACCTCACTCACTGCCCACGAGATTGCCACCCATTTCCGTAACAAGATTGACGCTATCCGTAAGGAAATTGTCAACTTGCAGTCACCCCTTCTTCTCCCCCCTCCTCTGCCCTCACAACCGCACTGCCCTCCACCTCTCCCAAGGCCCCGCCCACCGTAACCCCCCCTGCACTGCACTCCCTCAGCCCTGTCGTCAAGGTCCTCTCAGAAGCCCGCCTCACTACCTGCCCCCTGGACCCTATCCCCTCTCTACTCCTCCGGTCACCCCCCTCTTCCCTCATCCGCTCCTTCACCCACATCTTCAATCTCTCCCTCTCTACTGGCGCATTCCCCTCCCCCCTAAAGCACGCACATATCACCCCCATCCTCAAAAAGCCCTCCCTGGATCCCGCGGACCCCAACAACCTCAGACCCATCTCCCTGCTGCCACTCACCTCCAAGCTCCTTGAGCGCATAGTCTACGATCGCCTAAGCGCCCACCTTATTGACAATAACCTCCTTGACCCATTACAGTCTGGCTTCTGTCCCCTACACTCCACCGAAACTGCCCTCCTCAAAATCACTAACGACCTACTAAATGCCAAAGCCAAGGGCGACTACTCTGTCCTCCTTCTCCTGGACCTCTCTGTGGCCTTCGACACAGTCGACCACCCCCTCCTCCTTAATAAACTACTCTCCCTTGGTATCAGAGATACCGCTCTCTCCTGGTTCTCATCCTACCTATCCCGACGCTCCCTCAGCGTCACCTACAATGGTACCACCTCCCCCTCCCTCCCCCTCTCTGTTGGGGTCCCCCAAGGCTCTGTCCTTGGACCCCTTCTTTTCTCCATCTACACCTCCTCCCTGGGCACACTCATACACTCCCATGGCTTCAATTATCACCTCTATGCTGACGACACCCAAATCTACCTCTCCACCCCTCTCCTCACCCCCACTATCTCCACCCGCATCACTCACCTCCTAAACGACATCTCAGACTGGATGTCGCTCCATTTCCTCAAGCTTAACCTCTCCAAAACCGAACTCCTCGTCTTTCCCCCTGCCCACCCCCCCCCCCATCCTATCCATCACCACCACCAACACCACTATCAATCCCGCCCCACAAGCCAAAGTCCTTGGCGTCATTCTTGACTCGAACCTCTCCTTCCTCCCTCATGTCAAATCACTTGCAAACACCTGCAGGCTCCATCTCCGCAATATTGCCAAGATACGTGCCTTCCTCACCCCAGACACCACCAAACTTCTTGTACACTCCCTCTTCATCTCACGCCTTGACTACTGCAACTCTCTTCTCACTGGCCTACCCAAGTGCAGGCTCTCCCCGCTCCAGACCATCCTGAACTCAGCGGCCAGACTCATCCACCTCGCCACCCGCTCCACCTCTGCCACCCCCCTCTGCCACTCCCTCCACTGGCTCCCGATTACCCAACGCATCAAATTTAAACTTCTAATCCTGACCTACAAAGCCGTTCATAACACTGCCCCTGACTACCTCACCAACCTGATCCCCAAGTACCACCCTACCCGTACCCTTCGCTCCTCACAGGACCTCCTTCTATCCTGCTCCCTGGTCTCCTCCTCCCATGCACGACTGCAGGACATCTCCAGGTCCTCCCCTATCCTCTGGAACTCACTGCCCCAATCCATCCGACTGTCGCCTTCCCTCCCCACATTCAGGCGCTCCCTCAAAACCAATCTCTTCAGGGAAGCCTACCCCACCCTCACCTAATGGCCATTCTCCCTCATTCCTCCCACCACTTCATCCCCCTCAGCCACTTCATTCCCCTCCGCCACTTCCTATTGTTCCACTACCCCCTCCCTCCTAGATTGTAAGCTTGAAAGAGTAGGGCCCTCTTACCCCTCGTACGCTGTCTGTTTTTGTTTTTCTGTGCCATGTATTGTCCCCCCTATTGTACAGCGCTGAGCAAACCCTTTGGCGCTATATAAACCCGATGTAATAATAATAATAATAATTTGGAGGGCTGTCCCAATACTTTTGTGTATTGGCTGTCCCAATATAGTGTGTATGCGTGTGTGTATATATATATATATATATACACACACATTTTTAAATACCTTCTTCTCTGTTCTCAGCTGCATAAGGGGCTTAGAGAGCTGATGCTGGAGACTGCAGGGGGCATTTGAGCAGGAGGCAGAGAAATAGCAGGACACTGACCTTTACAGTGAATGGCAGTGTGGGGGAGGGGGGGTGTCAGCACGAGTCTACTCATTGGAGGACAGGCAGACTGTTCTCCAAACATGGCCAGAAAACTGACCACACTGGAATAGATGTGCTGTCTTGTCTTGTGTGGTCAGTTTTAAATAGGAAAGCATGGGCGCTAGCAGGATCACCAGGTATTTCACACACAAAGGAAGAAATACAAGGAAGAACAGGATACTTTATAACACAAGTACAGGGTTCAGTTTCTTTAAGGAAACCTTTTGTGAAATATATATCTGAAAATGCTGAAAACCTGTCTGAAAATGCTGGTTGTCTTGACTTCACTGACTGATTCGTGTTTCATTCCTGGAACTCAAAAAATATAAATGCCAAAGAAAAGAAAAACACGCCAGGCAACCAACATTTTTAGAAAGCGGTCAGCAATGACATCCTGCACATTTCTCTATGTATAGTTTTTCTTTACTAAAACAAACACACCACCTTTGAAAAGCTAAATAACGAGAACACTGAGAAGCACAGTAAATATCCTAGACAGCACTAGTGGTAATCTTTTGTAGTGCCAGTTATCCATTTCATGTTGAAAAAAAAAAGTTAATAAATGCAAATAATTTTTCAAAACTTTGAAGTCCAAAGGAATCAGGCTTTAGAGTGTGATGAATTAGAATTAAAAAAAAAAAAAAAAAAAAAAGATCGCAAAGAGTAATTTATCATTTTCAGCTAGAAATGGCTTTGTCTGCACAGAAAATTCATACCGCAAACTGTCAAGAGTTACAGACATATCTTTTATGACTTATTTTATTTAATTAGGAAATTAATAATGTTTGCCTTTTATATTCTGTTTGAAAGAAAACTGCTAAAGGATTACTTGAGTGTGAAATTAAATGACACTTTTTTCTTGCAAGCTCAAGGGACATCTAAAGATCTCATTGGACTGAAACACATTTTTGAATGGACTACGCTATGGAACAAATTCTCTTTTAAAAATATGAAACTGTGCAATTATCTCTTGATTAAAAGAACATTTGAGTTGGTTTGAAACCATAGACACTAATTAAATAACTTATGAAAAATGGAGCTCAGGAATTCACAATGTACTGTTTTCATAACGGGGTAAATTGAAAAGTAAACTTAAAAGTCCACCGGCAAGTGGAACCAGCTGAGGGTTAGTAACTATGTGCATGAAATGTGGGTAGGATGTTATTTTGTACCATCCATTTATCTGTAATTCACTTGATGTTGATATTTTGTGGTTTACAGGTGATCTATAGGGTTTTGGTATTTGTATATACTGTATTTTGTTATTTTTACCTTTTTTGTTTTACTTAACCACCACCAGTCTGGGCCAATTCTGACTATTCTCTCATATAAAACATCTGCCATATTTTTTCTAGAAAATTACTTAGAACCTCCAAACATTATATATATTGTTAAGCAGAGGCCCTGAAGAATAAGAGGAATTTTTTTCTGCTGCACAATATTTGCACAGTGGTTTATCAAACACAAATTTTCAGGAAAAATACATTTTAATGAATTTTAGAGCATAAAAACACCATATATAACCCATTTTGTGGTAAAATATAAAAGATAATGCTACACCGAGTAAATAGATACCTAACATTGAATGCTTTAAAATTGTGTGCGCCAGTGGAAGAGCGACAAACTACAGTACGATACCTCACATGTGTAGTGTGATCATCTTTAACATATGTGTACAGGACCTACGTGAGCATTCGCATTTGTGCATGAGTAATTTATTTTTTTACACTACAACACTTTAAAAGCATTTACAGTTTACCAGTTTAGAGTTACACATGAGTTCTAGGCAGCACAGTGGCTAAATGGTTAGCACTTCTGCCGGGCAGTACTAGGATTGTCGGTTCTAATCCCAACCACGACACCACCTGCCTGGAGTTTGTATGTTCTCCCTGTGCCTGCATGGGTTTTCTCTGGGTACTCCGGTTTCCTCCTACACTCCAAAGACATGCTGGTAGGTTAATTGGATCCTGTCTAAATTGGCCCTAGTATGTGTATGTATGAATGTGAATTAAGGACCTTAGATTGTATACCCCTTGAGAGTTAGGGACTGATGTGAATGTGCAATATACAGTATATGAAAAGTGCTGCATAATTGATGGCACCATATAAGTACTAGTGATAAAATAAATAATAGAATTATTGCTCTGACATTTGCGACAATACCTCACATGTGTATTGCAATCACTGTTAACATATGCATACAGGACCTACGTGAGCATTTGCATTTGTTCATGAGCAATTTTTTTTTTTACTTTTGAATTTTTTTTTTTACACTGTAGCTTTAACTTTTTTTTATTGAACTTTATTGCTATCAAAAAAGATGAACAACATCCCTTGTGATAGCTATAAACATCTTTACATCAAAGCCCATCACCTCTTCTAAAAATTGTACCATGGTCATGACTGCAGATACAGCCATGTTCATAATATCACCATTCCCATCCGAGGATGTATATATACAGTACATACGGAAGATGGGAAGTGGTTAAGGACTATTAAATTCACATTCATTACATTAAGTATTAATAAAGAGCATGAATCAAACTCAGAATGTTGTATTAGTAATGGTGAAATGTTCTTTCTTACTTTGAAGTGTGTAAATTTTCGCAGTCTATTCCTGTAGCTGCAGCTGCGTTTTTTAGTATTTCTGACTCTTTATAATAGCCAGCGGGGGGAGGGGGTGACACTACCTTTCTGCTGATTGCAAAAAGTAAAGAACACAGCCCTGGGCACACTTTAGACATGCATGTTCCAAGGAGGGAGCTGGTGACTGAATGGTGTAGAATTTAACCATACAGTTTGTTCATCAGTTGCTTGAATACATTCCATCAGACCTGCTTCTGAAGCATGCTACACCATGCTGTGGCTAGCAGGGAGGAATATGTTCATCTAAAGAGATTTATTTATTTTATTTCATTTATTATAGCACCATCAATTTACACAGCGCTTTACATATATATATATATATATATATATATATATATATATATATAGTACATTCACATCAGTCCCTAACCCTCAAGGGTCATACAGTCTAAAGTCCCTAACTTACATTTGTACATACACATACTAGGGCCAATTTAGACAGGATTGACTCTCAGACTTTGTTGCTCCTTGGAAGCAGTCCCATTGGATGAAACATGTGTGGGGCAGAGTTTAGTGGTGACATCATCATGCCAACCTGGAGAGTCAACAGTGCTGTGCAATATGCTTGTCATACTATTCTCTGGGCGGGCGTGATGATGTCACCGCTTAGCTCTACCCTACACACGTTTCATCCAACAGGACGTCTTCCAAGGGGCAACAAAGCCTCTGATTGACTATTATAATAGTGATGTAGCGCTGTATTAACTTAAAGAGCCTTAAATTAGGTAAAACATTGCTTCTTCAATATGAAAAAACCAATATGCTGTTAATCAGAAATAAACTTATGACATTTGTAGATGATACATGCAGTATAATACAAATATATCTAAGTGATCATACTATCCTTATCGTGAAACACAGTGATACCCTGTGCAGGGGTATGTGTCACTTTAAATATGTGATCTATATAAGTAATAAAACAGTCCACAATATCCGGTGTCTAACTGGTGTAACAACAGCCCACACACACAGTGACAATCTGCATGCTCCTGTGCTGGTGCAGGTGGTGAATAATGCTCCTAAATGGCAGGTGTGCCCGCTCACCTTCCCCCTGCGACCCACAGGGGCCAAAAAGCCTTATGGATCACCCAGGATCCTACACGATCTCTCCACACAAGGATAGGCTCCACCACCTTCAGTAAGCTTTCCTCCACCTTCCACTATTCCTCCATGGTCAGGTAGTAGTATGGACGCTCATAAATAGACATGATGTTTGGGAATCTGGGAAAATACCAGATCGTGTTCAGTAATGCTATTTTGTCACAATACCAGCTCTCCGGTTTGACAGCTGAAATCTCTGGCGACCTGTAGCTGCACCCGTTTTATAACTGTAGTCTGTTTCCTGAGAATATATAATAGTTTATCCATTTCCATCTAAAGGTGAGGGTTGGATGTAAGCTGCTTTTTTCACTAGCCCTAGTAGGCATAGCAGCGCAGGAGGATTTACCACAATACTAAAGCCTCTGATTGGCTCTCAGACTTTGCTGCCCCTTGGAAGAAGTCCCATTGGATGAAACGTATATAGGGCAGAGTTTTATACAGGGCAGAGTTTAGCGGTGACATCATCATGCCTGCCTGGAGAGTCGGCAGTGATGTGCAATATGCTTGTCATACTATCTGTTTTGTGAGTACCCACTTGGTTTATTAATAAATGTTTTTAAATTGTACTTCACTATAGGATTTCCTTGCTCTTTCCTCAACAAAAACCAAGATATAAAAAGAAAACAAATATAAGGATATTTTCAGTTATCTGGCAAGAAGACTTCATGTGAATAACAATGTATAATTTGAACTTCTATTGAAGAGTTCAAAATCTGGTGCAGCTGTACATGGTAGCCAATCAGCTTCCCACTTCATCTTGTTCAGTTAAGCTTTGACAAAAAAACTTGAAGCTGATTGGTTTCTATGCAGAGCTGCACTAGATTTTGCATCCTCCAGCTTTAGTAAATCAACTCCAATTACTCCCTGTCTTTAGATTAGGGTTGCCACCTCATCCCTTTAAACCAAAACTCTTATTCTCTTACACAGATTCTGAGGCTAATTCAATGTAGATAAGGCATCAAGTGAGTTTAATTACCACTTTAATCAGCCACAAAACCTGTGTAATTAATATGTGTTCGGGTTTAAAGGGATGAGGTGGCAACCCTACTTTAGATGTAAGTGGGTGGAATTTCAGTAGAATGAAAGAAATCAGCAAATGTACTGACAGTGCTATGATTTCTTATTGGAAATACCCCCCAAACTGTCTTTAAGGCCCCATTCACATTTTTGTTCTAGAATCTTGTGATTCTGGAGCACGGAAAATCACAGCAAAATCTGCAATGCATTTTTGGGTGCCATTATGCGCAAAAGAAATGGGCATGTTGTCACATGACAAAACACATGCAAATCACTCAAAACTGCTCTTTCCAAAAACGTGCCAAAGTCAGCTCCAAAATAAGATAAAGGCACAACTTTGGCATATTTTTGGAGCATAGAGCAGCCCATTCAAATGAATGGTGCTGCTCCAAAAACACATTAAAAAATTAGCATTTAAAAACGCCCCAAAAACTTGACACTCTGGGATTGCTAGATGTGAACAAAGCCTAAATGTTTCTTTGTAAAATAAAGATTTTATACAATTAAAGCTGAATGCTAGCTGAGTATAATTCAGTCCACTGGATGCCTGGAACATAAGCCTACAATGGACAAGGCTGGAGAGCAAAATAAAAGGCTGGAATTGGTTATTGTATTAAATATAATATAAGACATTCAATATCAGTTCATAAACAAATACAAGACATAAACAATACAAAAGAAAGTTAGTTTTTCTTCAGTAGGAAATTCTCTGTTTGTCTTGGCTGCTCTTTATGTTAATGTGAAGAGTTTCCCCTTCCCGTATCAACTTTCTAATCACCAACAGAATGGTGCTCCTAGAGACCCTATGTATTTATATGATGTGGCTGCAACACCAGATTTCATCAACAGGTGACAAATTAAACCTTTGTAGAGATTCAGTTCCATAATATCCCTTTTGATGCCCTATTTGTAATATTTTACTGCTGCCAGGATTTTTCTAGAACTGTAGTGCGCAGTGGGTTTCTTCTGGTTTTATTATCGCAAAGCTTCTGTTGAATATAAAAGGTACAACTATGGATGATCTAAACATATGTAACAACTAGATTTGTAAAGCAACGTGTACTTTAATGCAGACCTGCACAGTCTTTGCAGTCTTAACTGATACACAATGATGGACTCCCCATGTTACAGCCCTGGTTGGCCAAGCACTGTCACATGTGTGAGTCACATGCTTCTATATCTGAACACACTGGGTATGTTTTCAGTTCCCAGTGCTGAATGGGGTGGGGTTTGAGGGCTTAAAGTCCAACTTGCTTTGAAATGAATGGGCTTGGGCACCCCCCATGCACTCTATTACAGCTCCTTGCTCCATCAGATGTGGGAAGAATACCCAGCCCTTTTTGGGTATGAAGGAGAATATGACCTGCAACCTTACCTAAGCCTAGTAGCAAATTACTAAGCCTGAGAAGTGTCACATAGAGCTTGGGTAAGGCAAAGTAACAGTGCCTTTTTAGAACCAGAGGTCTGGGTAATGCAAACTGTTATACTCTATATCTGGGGGGGGGGGGACTTTCTAGAAACGTCTATTGTAGGGTCCTTGGTAGGGTACCTTGTGGGTGGAAAGTGAGGTGCTGAGAAGATATTGTTGCTGCCTAAGCCTAATCAATGGTGCCAAGAGTTATACAAGAGTGAATACATAGGAAGCTTTACTTTGTTCTAGGCTACTCCAGCCTGCTGGTGAGGATCATTTTGGGAAGTTTAAACATTCTTGCAGGGACTGTAAGAGAATGAAGATTTATCACTTCACTTGGGTATTCTATCAACTTCTTTCCTTCTCTTATGTATAATAGAAACAGTATCCAAAGCTCTGGACTGGACTTGACTTCTTTCAACATTTAGGGAAGTAAGTGGATTCTCCTGGGGACAAGGTATATGTATTTCAATTTGTGGTCCCACTTGAGATTCCATGGCCCAGCTACCATGCAGCTACAAAATGTGTCAATAGGCAGAAGTATATATTCATTTTTTTTGGAAGCTATGTGTGAACCTCTGGTTACAGCTTTATTTAGTAGGTCAGCAGAGGGGGCAATGATGTGCAGTAGCTCAAAACAACTAATCATATTGCACGTATATCAGGACAAGACAAGACAACGGCAGTTAATTGCTGCTATGGGTTACTTCACATTGTACATTGTTTTTAACCTTTTTCTACAAGAAACAATATATACTATGTCTTTGTTGGAAGCAAAGGACATATATCATTTTGTTTTCATGTTAACCTTTACCAACATGATTGATGTATTATCTCAGTATTTCTTAGTGACATCAACTGGGTAAGACTGAGACAAAAATATAAATGGGCAATTTGAAGTGTTGCTAGAGTATTGATTTTACATAATTGCTTGACTTCAAAGGATTATTATTATATGGTGAGAACAGACTTGACACAAGATCTCTGTCATGTGCCCCTATTTAAATATACCTTTCATTACCTCTGTGCCACATGCCTGGCTAGTGAATGGGGCTCACACACAGCTTCTGCAGGAGATGTTGTCACTTGCTCATTTACTGCTTTTGACACTCTAGGAGACATTAGGAGAAGCAGAGCCTAAAACTTTGACAGTGACATTTATTGCAGGTAATAAAGCCTGCTATTGACTGCTTTGCAGGTAGAATGGTATCTAAAAAACTATGTTTTGGTGCTGTGAACCTACCTTACAGTATTATAATTCTGTGTGCACATTCATTAAAAACTGTCATTATATATTCTACTAGGCAGATAAATTATTTAAAGGGGGACATGTGGCCAAATTAGAAAAATGATATCCATCAAAATTATTTAAAGGGGAACTTGTGGCCAAATTTAAAATAATCTATCTATCTATCTATCTATCTATCTATCTATCTATCTATCTATCCATCCCACATTTAAGTAGTACTGTTAGCGGGATCCTACTTGCTCCAGTTGCTGGCTACATCCAGGAACCTTTTTACATATGTTCTGGACATGCCCTAGAATTGTTCCCTTTTGGTCTTATGTTTTTGATTTGATCGATATATGGTTGCAGCTGTCCTTGTCCCTTTCACGTGTCTTGGCGTTACTGGGGCTTCATGATATACAACGGTTCACCACTTGAAACTGCTATCTTATCTCCTGTATTATGCCAAAAAAGAGATTAAAGTGGAACTCAGGGGACCCTCTTGTGATATCGTCCTGGGTATCAGCCGTAGATGCAGCTCTTCCAATGTACAAGCTTACCTATATTAACCACTTGCCAACCGCGCTTTAGCCGAATGACGGCTACAGCGCGGTTGTCTAGTTCTGGGAGGGCGTCATATGACGTCCTTCCAGAACGCACCCTCCCGTGCGCCCCCGGGGCGTGCACCTGGCAATCTCCACAATCGATGTGTCCTATGGACACAGCTGATCACGTGATGTGGTAAAAGGCCAATCACAGTGGCCTTTTACCATGTGATCAGCTATGTCCAATGACGCAGTAGATCACCAGTAAATGCAGTTGCCGGTTATCTCTGCACTTTCCTCTCGCTGTCACAGCGTGAGGAAAGTACTGCTGATAACCAGCAATTGTCAGAGAACGGATCGGCACCGATCATCAGGGCACTGATGATCAGTGCCCAGCAGTGACACCCACCAGTGCCGCCCACCTGTGCCCAGCAGTGACACCCACCTGTTCCCAGCAGTGCTCTCCATCAGTGCCACCCATCAATGCCCAGCAGTGCTGCCAGTCAATGCCATCAGTCAGTGCCACCCATCACTGCTGCCTGTCAGTGCTACCTATCAGTGCCCATCATTGTTACATATCAGTTCAGCATCATCAGTGCCACCTCATCAGCGCCAGTTCATCAGTGCCACCAATCAGTGCTCATCAGTGCTGCCTATCCATGCCACCTCATCAGTGCCACCTATCAGAGCCCATCAGTGCTGCCTATCAGTGCAGCCTCATCAACGCACATCAGTGAAGGAGAAAAATTACTTGCTTGCAAAATTTTATAATAGAAACAAAGAAAACCTTTTTTTGTTTTTCAAAATTTTGCTTTTTTTTGTTTATAGCGCAAAAGGAAAAATACCAAGTGGTGAGTAAATACCACCAAAAGAAAACTCTTTGTGTGAAAAAAATTATAGAAAGTTCATATGGATACAGTGTTGCATCACTGCGCAATTGTCAGTGCTGAAAGCTGAAAATTGGCCTGGGCAGGAAAGGGGTAAAAGTGCCCTGTAGGCAAGTGGTTTATAGAGGCTGGAGATACGATAAGGGATGGCTCCCTTGGAGGTATACAGTGGGGGCATTTGGCCCACTGCCCTATAGTGTGATCTATAAGTGGGGCTTTATGGTATCCTCTCCTTTTCTCCCCTTTTTTGTCCCCTATTTATGTCCTCCCTTCCCCCGACTTTCCCTTTCCTTTTTCCTAAGTTTTTAGTTGTCTGTTTTTGATGGGTTCCCTACACCCTGGGTCTCACCTTTGTACTGACTCAGTACCACTAGTCTATTGCTTCATAACTACTCTCTGTCTCTCTTCTCTTATATTGAATGTTGTGAAACTTGCTGCTATTGTACATTCGCATTGTACTATGCCGACCATGTCAAACAATTGCATTGTGTTTCAGCTGTAATGTTCTTTCACTTTCCTTTCACAGTGAACATCTTGTATTGTAAAACAAAAGCAGTACTGTGATATTTTGCAGTACTTGAGACAGTGCATAGACCACACCAGTTCTTGCCCTTAATGGGTTATCTCCCATATAGTCATAAAGATACATACAGTAAGTAGAAACTGTATGGAAATCAGTTATCTTACCTCTGTTCTTCTGGGCTGTAGAGGCCAGATGCAAAATCCAAAGGAAACACAAACTCCTTGCAGAAGCAGGGCCTAAACTCTGACAGTGACATTTATTGCAGTTAATAAAGCCTGCTATGGACTCATGTGTATGCACATTCATTAAAACCTACCATTAGGTATTACATTGGGTACATTAAATTATTTAAAGTGGAGCGTGTGGGACAGTACGTGAATCACAGCATCTCCTGCCCTAAATGGAATATTCTTACATACTGTAGTAATAAAGATAATGGAAAGATGTGGACAAAAATCTGGTTTGGAAACCAGTTAACCTACCTCTGTCCATTTGGAAAGTGGGAGGCAGCTGGAATATCCAAAGGCAATCTCCTTGAAGAGTTTTCCTGCTAATACCTAAGCCACCATGCTGCATTTATTAGAGTTTTTTTAACTAATGATTAGACAAAAAATGTCAGATTATACTATCAAATCAGTGATGTGTCTGCACTGATTGCAAAAAAAAAAAAAAAAAAAAGCTAAGAGCAGGGGTGGTTGACACAAAGGACTGATTTACCAAAGTGTGATGCGGCTTAAAATATTTTGAAAAACAAATTGGCTGAAACATCTAGTCATGGACAATATCAATGCACATTTCTATTTTTCTTTCTGTTAGTATGTTTTATCTGAAAAATCAAGGTAGGCAACAAGCCTACATCCTATAGCAGTTTGCCTATCTGTTTTTTTTGTGCTACAATTAAGGGCTGATTTATTAAAAATGGCAATGACAGTGAGGGGCTTTGTGTGATAGAAGACAGTACTTTTTCAGATGACAAGGTTGCAGCCAGTAATATTCATTTCTTCACAGTGAAAACTAATCAGGAATCCTCTTACTAATGTCACCTAGAATGATTGATCTTTTTTAAATAGTAGTATATTTTAAATTAGTGGAATTTACATTACCCCCCCCCCCACCCAATCTCTATGCACTTTTGCTAGTATTCCCACTCTGGCAGTTTCCTTTGTTACAGCCCTTGTGTCAGGAAAGGATCGCACCAATATTGCTTTAGCGGTGCACTTCCATACAAATTAAAACTAGCTGCTTGTTACTCTTCTAATAACTTGAATACAATGTGTTTGATGGTGAACTTGCATTAACAAAACATAGCATTGCTGTTCTCGTCTGAATTTTTTTCTGATTTTCTGAAGCTGGCCATACATGGACCGAAATTATGCCAGTTCAGCAGGGACCTACCAAATTTCAATCCATGTATGGACAGGCTGGTTGTACACAAGTCGATCTACCGATCAACTTGTGTACAACCAGCCTGTCTCTCAATTAGTGCCACCGGTTATAGCCAGCAGTGCTGATGAGTGAATTCTGATGGCAGGGAATTCAGAATACAAAAGCACAGTGGGAGTGATTGCTCCATCCACATCAAGTGTGTAGATGGGGGAATCAATTATTTTTTTGTCATTCAACCAGTGAGTTGAAGGAAAGAAAATGACTCGTATATGGTCAGCCTTAGACTGCACATTTCCTCCTGGTTGCAGGCATAACAACCAAGCAACCAATACTTTTAAGCCCAATACACATGATGAGAATATTGGATGAATGATCTTGTTTTTTTGGGGTTTTTTTGCATGCTAGTCTCATAGCAAAAGTGAAGAGGTTACTAAAGTTACCAAAATTCTTGTACGACAGAAAGAAAATTCACAATTGATGTAGCCCTGGTTCACATATGTGCGGGTGGTGCCGCTGCCGATCCGCATGAAAATCCATCCAGCCGCACCATCCGCACAGAGGAATGCGGACCCGCGGGTGGGTGCCATTAGTTCTAATGGCATGCCACCCACACTGGAAAATGCAACCGTACTGGGAACTGAGGTTCCCATGTGGGCTGCATTTTCAGAAGTGCAGGGACTTCTTCTCTGCGCGTCACGGGGCACAGGAGTTCATTCAAATGAATGGGCTCTCGTGGCTGCCAAAACGTGGCCCGTACGGCTGCATAAACAGTATGTCAACCAGGGCGTAATGTATTTGTATTGTATTTTCAGACAAAAACTGTACTGATTAAACAAATATCGTATGATCTGTTATCATAGGAGAAATATTTTCGTGCTTGTCCCTTCATATAATTTCAGACGAAAGCTGTGTACTAATGATCAGATTACCGTACGATCAGGGGCGGACTGACCATTTGGAAACTTGGGCACTGCCCAAGGGCCCAGGGTCAGTAGGGGGCCCCATGAGATGCCCCTGGTACCTTTTTCATAGGCTTTTTTGAGTTTGGGCAAGGACACAGGGGCCCCATGATCCCCTATTGCCCAGGGGCCCCATGAGTTGTCAGTCCGCCCCTGCGTACGATCGCTTCGAAATCAGTATTTTTCATACAATTTTCTGATCATGTGTACTAGGCTTTTAAATGAGGTCAGCAATGGAAGTGAACATACTTATTTTGTGACAAGTTTGCTTTTAACAGTCTGGCCCAGAGTAATTCTTCACACAAATATATGCATAAACACAAGTGTGGATTTACGATTATTTCCCTTTGTTCTCAAAGTGCGTGTGTATGGCCAAATCTGTAAAAGATTGCCCTATTTAAGTCAAGTATTATAGCTAACTTTTGAGAATAGTAAACTTTATGCTGCTTGACCATGATTGCCTAATTCTATGAAATTCCAACCATACACCTAGCCTTTTCTTTCTCTGTCTAATCAATATATCTATATATGGAACTTTCCCATAGGGATGCAATCCTTAATGGAGCAACTGTCCCCATTGGAAGATTTCCCCTCTATTCCTGCTCTGATGGCAACTCAAACTTTTAAATTCACTCTCAATCTAAAACAAGTGCTACCTTTAGGCCTCTTTCACACGGACGTTCCGTATGTCCGTTTTTCATCTGTCCGTTTACGGATGCAAAACAGACATCCATGTATTTCTATGGACTAGCGGATGTAAATGGATGATCATTCATTTACATCGGGTAATGTCTGCAACCGTTAACATCCGTTTTTTTTGAATGGAAGAAAACCCTATTTTTCTTCCGCAAAAAAAACCAGAACGGACAAAAAACGGATGTCAACGGATTGTATGCAGCCTGGCAGGTCAGGAAAGGGGGGGGACAAGTGAGCACCCCCCCCTCCTGAACCATACCAGGCCACATGCCTTCAACATGGGGGGGTGCTTTTGGGCTCCCCCCCAAAGCACCTTGTCCCCATGTTGATGGGGACAAGGGCCTCTTCCCCACACCTGAAATCGGCATGTCATCCGGCTTTGAAATCGTGCGACTTCAAAGTCAGGCTTGATGTGCACGGGGTATTAACGGACCAAAATCGGATGAAAAAACGGATCTAAACTCACCTGTTGTTTCTTTGAAAAAAACTTGACTGAACTGATGAAAAAAAACGGAACGCCTGTGTGAAAGGACCCTAAGTTATACTTTAACCTCATATTACAATATTTATTGCACAGCTCTTGTTAGTGAATAGAAGTGAGGGCAACTGAGGGCAACGTAGGTACAGCTGCAGCTGACAGAGATCCTTATATCCTCACTCCTTACTAAGCACATACACAGGCAGAACACGAAACAAGATCTTGAAGTAATGACCAGTTTTTGTTTAACGTGCACTATACTGTAATAAGGTGGTTGAAACCGATACGTAGACAGATTGGGATTGGGATATAATATTACAAGTATGTTAAGCTACTGAATACATATATTAGGCTGAAAGCTGGAGGGTGTGGCACAGCAATCACATGAAACTAATAATGTTATTCCAGCCTTTATCTATTATCTGAATTTTCCTTCCATTCCAGACACCTGTGTCGCCTTTTAATTTCAAAGAGCTTTATTCACTTTTCCAGTATTTGTAGTGTAGAATCTAAGCCTACCTGTCATCCATTAGTTGGCGAGAGTTGTTGTTTTGAGTATAGCAGCAAAGAGTTCCTAGAACGTGGTCTGATACCTACCTGAAAGTAATAGAGTTTCTATTCTTTCCTGCTGCATCAGTTTAACCAACATCATTTAGCTTTTAAAATTAAACTCTAAAAAAAAAAAAAAAGTCCAGTCCTTATGGATCCCCAGCATCTCCGTTATTTTACATTGCTCTCAGGCTCTCTGAACAACATTTCAAACATATGCATATATGTATAATATGATTATATAAAATTGGTATTAAGTATGAATAACGTATAAAATGTTTATGAAAATGTAGGTACGTTGCATAATTAAATGCAAAACTTTATTTGGTTTCTGATAGAGTGGAGAGAAATTAGAATACCTGTCAGGTCTTTATTGATCTCTGCAATATACCATTATTACTGAGAGTAAAGGGAAAATAAAATCTCAAATGTTGGGTTGTCACCAGAACAAGAATCCTTCTATTTGGGTCACTAGTTCTGGTGACATGTCATGTAATGTTTTGGGACAGGAACTGCAGGGACATCACCACAAGGGGACACAAATGGGAAAGAAACTGACTTATATTGTACACACAATAACAAAATCGTAAGAAAAATTTTGTGGAACCACTGATCGAACAATTTTCTCTTCGTTGATGAGCAGGATGTTTAACTGATAATGATATTGTGCACGAAAAAATCCGGTTGAACAACAGTGAAAAATGTTGTTTTGCATAGGAACAAACCGATATTCTATGCATACGAACAAACCGATTTTCTATGCCGTGGTATGACGGTCGTACGAATAAAATCTATCAAGCGCTACCACGCATGAGCGGAAACAGAAGATGACCCGGATGTTTATGTCCAAGGAATCTTCATAAACACGAACGAAAAATCCAAATATTAAAAGTAGATTGGCCTAATGAGATAATGAAACCAGAATGATGCATAGTATATTTTATGTATCACTATTTATGTCTATAGGGAATGTAATAAGCTATATTATACTCATTGCTGGTAATTGTCGTTCTGGGCGTGGCTACAAGGTCACATGCACACTGCATCACTTCCACTTGTACGGAAGACGTCAACACTACGTATTGCCCGATGAACGATTTTTTAAGAATGGTTAATGTGGGCCACGATTTCGACCAACGAACAAATGCCTCTCGGTTGTCGGATGACCGATCGGTCGATTTTATAATCGCGTATTCCCACCTTAACTCTATCCAAAATGAAAACAGCGTTGCCTTCAGTTCTACTTTACTTCCCTCTCAGCAATAAAAAGACCAGCTAGAAAGCTCACTGGCTATGTTCACAATCAGCTCAGACAGCTAAAAGGATAATACAAGAATCTATCATTTAAAGATGACTGGTGTCCATGTAAAAAAGCAAAGTATTCCCTTCCATATTTTATAAAATACTGTCCCCGTGGCTTGAGTACCCCAATACTGTAATTGTTACTTGACTTCCTCCTGTATCCTGATTCAGAGGTCCTAGGGTCCTTCTCTAAACATTCCCTCTTCCAAACTACATTGAATTTCCCCAAGTTTCCCACTGATGGCTTCATGTTGGGGGGGGGGGTCTTAATGTTTGCTCTGTGATGGTACCTTCTCTGCATGATTGCAATATGTTGCCTAGAATGTATAGCTCTCTAGTTTGTGTGAGGTCTACAGGGGTAATGCATCTTCTCTTACCCTGACAATAATTCTCTGGTGCAGTACAATTTGTTGTTGCTTTGTCTTTTATAGATAGGATTTTTTTGTAGTTTTGTATCAGATTTTTTAAAAAGCAAAAAATTTAAGAAATTAAAAAAAAATAAAATAAAAAAGATGAAACTGTGTTGAAGGGAAAAACGTGTTTCCACCAGCAACAAGTAAGTTGCAGTCTCTTGGAACTCTTGGTAGCAGCTTGTTCAGTTCTGATTGTGCTCACATGCACAGTCTAGAGTGTAGTAACAGGCATTCCTTGCTTAGAACCCCCACATGGTTCACTGAAACCACCCTTCACATCTACTGATCAACATGGAGTTGTTGGGTGAAAGGGATGGACCAGTGTTTAGTCTTTTTTGGTCTGTTCTCAGAACTTCCATGATAGACTACCCTGAGATTGGGGCTTCAAGGGAACTCTAGAAAAAACAAACTGTGCTTACACCTGAAATGTCCCTGCTTATAAGTCCAATATGTGTTGCAGGTACACTTCAAGCTCCAACTTTACTTGACTGTAAAATCCTCTTATAGAAGTGTATACGTAGAACTTATGAGACTGTTCTTTCACTTTAGAAAAAAAAAAAAAATTAAATGCATTCTCACTGGAGAAAAGAACGCAATTGGATAAGTAAAGAAGCAAATAAAGTCAATGTTCCTTTAATTTAGACAGATAGGGGTGCAGCTGTGTATGGTAGCCAATCAGCTTCGAAATTGAACTTATTCAGTTAAGCTTTTGCACTAAAACCTGGAAGCTGATTGGTTTCTATGCAGAACTGCACCAGATTTTGCACTCTGCAGTTTTTGTAACTCAGCCCCATAGATTTTTTTTTTTCTGAAGGTTTTATAAAGGAGAAAAAACAACTGTAAACAACCATAAGACACCCCCTTTCTTTAAGGCCTAATAATCAACTATTAAGAACTATTAAGTTGTTAAGTGGCGACCCATTCTTGCAAAATTCTTTTCTGATGGATTATTGACCATGCAACAGACATCTGATAGTTGTTCCTACAAATTTAACTATCCCCTCCTCTGAGGAAATCACACTTGAACCATTTACTTACTTATTTTGGGGAGATGTCCAACTCTAGGAAGGACATTTCTCAAATCTTCATTATCTCTTGTCATGCCTTTAGAACCTTCTAAACTATTCATAAAAGGCTAGTCTGGCTACATTCACTGAGATTGAGAGAAACTTCCTTTACAGCCAGTTTTATTGAAACCACACCTGTCAAACAATGACATCTGAATATAGAGCCATTATTATTTTCAGAGAACATTGCTGAAAGAATCATATAAAAACAGCGCACTACACAGGGATCCTTTAAATCATGAAATCTGTTCACTGTAGTTCTGCTAAAGTTGAAATATTTTTGTCCTGCTGTTATAATATAAAAATCTTTTGGGATCTAAGCCTGAGATCTGAAGCATGAATTAAAAAAAGGAAAATTCTGCTCACCCAGCTATAAAATCTAGTGACAAGAAACATGAACATTTACCAGTCACCAACCTGAGCTCACAAGAAAGCAAGTCTGACAGAAAAAGTAGCAATATCACATGGAGCAGAATATTTAGGGCTAAGTAAAGCTATCCATTTGATGAGCCTCAAAGAAAAACAATACTTAGTAATCCTTAGTTATGAAGAAAATATTGCTAAGCTGTACAACATTAAAGGAGAAATGCTATTTCTTAACACAAACCTGTAATTTGCTTACACAGGGCAAAGCAACAAGTTCATATTAATGGCAACCAACCAGCTGAAAGTTTTGTTATTTTCATGGTAACATTTTTGAACCAGTGGCTAGGTCAGCAAGGAATAAAGGGGACAGCACCTAGACTTAAAACATACTGATTTTGATAACTGTTTTTCTTCCCCTTTTCCAGTCCCACTGGACAGTAGTGGTTAAAATGAGGGAAGAACTGTGTAAAGAAAGTTGTAGGCTCTTTATAGTTCATGAAACATGACACCATCATTCCCTTCTCTTGTTGGTACTCTGTAAAGTTGAAAAATAGCATATAATGTAGACAGAGTACTTGGACTAGGCCTTGAAATTTCCACTCACCTGCTCTCCAATGGTGAGTGGAAATTATGGTGGGGGCGAGTGTGTCCCCCAGGGCTGTCTTGCTGAGCAGGCTCAAAGCTCAGGCTGGATCTGTCATTGGGAGCCGTCAGACTGCTCAATAGCTGAGCGCAGTGAAAGCAAAGGAAGGAGTGTGTGCTGTGCTCTCTGCCTCCCCCTAGAGTGCAGTACCCGGCTCTGTGAGTGAACAACGAAGTACTGCAACTTTCTACAGGGGGGGGTGTGTGTGTGTGTGTACATTTGTGTGTGTCTGTGTATGCATGTACATGTATCTGTGTGTATGTACATGTGTGAAAAATGTACATGTGTCTGCATGTATGTACATGTATGTACATGTGTCTGTGTGTTTGTGTGTATGTACGTATGTGTGTACATGTGTCTGTGTATGTATGTACATGTGTCTGTGTATGTATGTACATGTGTCTGTGCGTGTGTACATGTATCTGTGTGTATGCGTGTCTGTACGTGCCTGTGTGTTTATACATGTGTCTCTGTGTGTGTACATGTTTCTGTGTGTGTGTGTATGTGTGTGTGTGTGTGTGTGTGTGTGTGTGTACAGGTGTCTCTGTTTGTGTGTGTTTGTTGGTGGCGAGTAACTCTTAAGGCCTGGCTAGTAGCTCAGGACTTGAAATTTTAAGCCCTGACTTGGACAATAACGCATTCTAGCAGTAGCAAGTTTATACTAAAATAAAAACATAAAATAACATGGAAGGAACTTATCCAAAAGGTTGTTATCATTCAATTGTACCCAGAGCAAGATGATGTGTGATAATGGCCCTGCCAGCTGTTCCTACTGTCGCTTCCCTGATGTTCTGTTTAGCTACCAGGAGGGAAGTCAAAATCCCAGCACTTCCAGAGGCTTATGTGATACACTCCATGACAGAGATGATGCTTGGAGTATGACCTCTGTGTTACATTCTGTGTATTGCCATTTAAAGAAACTGTTATGGCATTTCTACTTTAAGAGCTGTCAGAGATAGTAGGAGGAGTTGGAGCAAGCCATTTCTGTGTTTAATAAAGATTGTGACCTGTTCACAGTCTGCACACAACAATGGCAATGAGGACACTTGAACCCTGGGTGCATATTCCAGAGAAATTTCTGCAGCATTCAGGAAAAATGGCAGTGCCCTGTAATCTCTGGCATAAATGCTTTTCAATCTACTTACTAGCATATGGTCTGGATGAGGCCTCACCTGGGAGACAGAGGGCATTGCTGCTTAACTCATTCAGAAAAGCTATAGGATTTTCTCAATCCTGGGAGCAGATTCTTTATACATTGCTACAGTACAAGCCCTTGACAAATTCAGCTAGGTGCTTACCTTTGCCTGGTAAACAAAGCAATATTACCGGACTGTTACCCACTGCCTACTACAAAGGAATTAATTTCCTAATCCCCTAGGTCAAAAAGTAGATCTCCATAACTGTTCCAGATGTTATTATAGAGTACACTCAGGAATGAATCATTCCTAGAGTGGTTTGTAGAGGAAGTAGTTATAGTAAAGTCTATTTAAGTGAGAAGAAACTAGAATGTATCCATATTGTATCTATATTGCTCTTCGGGGCCCAAAAATGATCTAGAGAATCATCAAGAGCTAAATGTTCCTTCATACATATGATGTCATTGACGGTATTGACCCATAACAATAGAGTACACCGTGACAAGCAGAAGGTAATTTTTAAAGGAGATTAGAAGTAATGTGTGGATCAGGTGTCAGACCCACCAAATGTGGAGATAGGTCTATCTTTCGTCTCAGGTGGTCAGGTGGCTGTAAAGATACAGTGTAGTGACACTGGTCTCTTTACCACCTAGGGAGTATATTGTAGTCTTTTTTTCTGTGGCCAGCACTGTGGTTTAGTGGTCAGGATTTCAACACAGGGGAGGAATACAGGAACATAAGGAGACATCATAAAGGGACATATGTAGATGATGTCAGGGCTCATGCCTATTTGTTGAAAAGAGAAAGAAGTTCCTGCTGACTCTTTTTAATGCTTTTTTTGCATCAAACTAGAGGAAGGAGGCCTAAAGGTTGTGTGTCTGTATATATGAAATTAAGTAGAATTCTTTAGTGGTGTCTTGGGCTTCACAGCCAGCTACAAAGTCCACTTGTTCTTTACGTATTAGATTAGGTAAGAGAAGATGTATGAATGCCAAGATTTTGGAGAAGATCTGGAGGCCCAGGTTTAAAAGATAAATGGGTCTGTAACTCCTACAAAAAGGAGTCCTTGCCAGGTTTAGTTAAGATGCAAATGTTCCAGAGAGAATTTGCCAAGGGGGAAAGGTGAGCCATGTTGATGGAATTGAAGGTGCAGGTTATGATAAAGTTTAACTGGGAAGTAAATGTATTACAGAACCAGGAAGGGAAGCCACCAGGAAGCAACCTGGACATTTTCCAGATTTTAGGCTTTTGGTTCGGTAAATGGGTCACATAATGATGAAAAGGGGACAAAAGTGGGGAAACCAGTTTCTTGTTTGTATGCTCATGATTTACCCATATATGGGAATGTAAAATATGTGTTTCTTACATTTGGCATTATATCTTTGCAAAATTAGTTTTTTTAGAATTGGGTTGATTTTTTTGGGTGGGTTGAATCCTGTAGTGTTGAGTGAAGAAAATGTCAGGCACAGTTTATCTATTAAAGAGGTATGTATGAGGGAAGAAAAGAGTTATCCCAGGTCAAAATGGAGAAAGGGAGTTTGGGATAGAAGGGAAAGAAAAAGTGAGGATCAACAGGTAAGGGACATAAATAGTTTAAAGTAACAGACATAACATGTAACGTAGTTAAATGTAATGAAGTGCATTCCATCTAGTGGAGTAAGAGGAATATGAAAGGATAATAACTAGTCAAACTGAGGGTTTAAACATAGAAGTGATCAGTGCAAATAAAAGCACTGAGTGGTTCAAGTGGTATATGGCAACTACTGCTCTTGGGTTGTAAACAACATGAAATATAAATAAAATGGCGTTAAAGATGAATGAAACAACAATATGTAAAGAGAAATTGTGTGAAGGTTCCCCCAGAGGTGGTACTGCTCGGCGGGCAGAGTGGGCAGCTGAAAAGTCAATGGAAAGGGAAGTGGACCTAAAAAAAAAAAATAGCTGTCGTGTAGAGATAATGAGGTTAAAGTTTAACTCAAAAACTGCAGTAAGCAGAGTTTCTTGAATCTGGAACTATTAGTTTTTTACACAAAAGGGAAGGGTTAATGTCTGCAGCATGTCTGGTTGAAGTCAGGAACCAGCAAATAAGTGCCCTTATATGCAAGAAAAGTACATCCCCATGGAAGGATAATGAAATTAGCAAAGCTTTTGTGCAGAGAGTGAATTGGGTAGAAGTTGTTGCTTATACAAGAGTTTTATCTCCTTTCTTCTTTTGTTGTCCTTGCCATTTTGGTCAAGATGGTAGCCCTGGAAAAGGTCGTTTCCATTTCAAATCTGGTATGATAACCTAAAGCAATTCATATTTACAAAGGAAGTTAGGCAGATCTCCCAGGTTACAGAAAATAGCAGATTTATCCCTCATGGTGAGCAATAAGTTAGGAGGGGAATTCTCATCTGTATTTAATTGTTTTGGAACACAGTACATCAAGCAATGGCTTGATTGATCACTCAGACTTTTTTTTTTGAGAAGGTGTGCAGTAGTCTCATTAAAAGTTATTTCATCTTTCTGACTGCTTGCATGACTTCCTCTCTTACGTTATGAATGTGGATTCTACAAATCTCTAGGGTGTGCAGAATCTGGATTTTATTGGGTTCAAGGCCTTTTGGGGTCTATCAATCTCTATAGGACTGTCTTTAGGTTCGTTCAGAAGTTAATTAAATATTTCAGTTGCTGCTGAGGGTAGATCTTTGGTTTCTATTGACTCAGGGAGGCTCCACAGTCTGATATTGTTCTGTCTGCTTCTGTTCTGAATATTGTCTTGTTAATATATCACATGTTCACTCAGGGTTTCATCATGAGCTTGATGGTGGCCCTTAAATTGAGTAGAAGTTTGCTCACTGTCCTCAGTTCTAGCCCCCATGTCCCTTTTCACCTCTGCCATTTCTTTTTTATATGCGTTTTTATGTCCTGGACAAAAGTTTCAAAATTCTATATGGTTGACTACGGTTGAAGTCTCCATATCATACCCATTCTGAGAGCTAAAGTTTGGTTGGACATGCTTCTGGACCTGGTGGAAAGTTTTTTCAGAGCCAGGGGGTGATGAGGAGCTGTGTTTAAGTTTCACCTGTGAATGCTGTATGGAGTCAGAGCGTGCTCTGGTCAGCATCTTGGGTACCTGGGATAGATGAGAGAAGGAGGAAAAATTCACTCTAACATGGGTGAGTTCCAACATCAGTCCAGCACTTTTCTTTATGCTGCAGCCTCCTCGCCTTCTCTGCTAATGCTGTCTTGTGATACCAGAGTAGCAGAAGCTATTCTGCAGTATGTACTATATTACAAGTATGTTGTTGGAAAGCATCAATATGTTGGAAAATAGATTCTTTCCAACATACCTGGGGACCCTATAAAATTGTCTATATGGTGCACCAATGGTAGTAGAGCTTTACTGATGTGTTACTGATTGTGTTACTTGCAACTCTTGTGACCCTCTCCTGACCACTTAGTCTAGTGGTTTTCTGACCGTACCTAATGGAAGCATCAACCTACATGTTTTAATTTCACATGACTTTTATATTTCTTAGTCCTTAAATGATACATTATACCACAAGCATCCCTGAAGACGACATCTGCTCAAGATGCGTTGGGTTGCTTCTATATGAAAAAAACGCTGGTCACACTTCAACGATGTCGTGGATAAAATGTAGTTTACAAGATTCTTCAAAAGGTGTATAAAACAGGCATTACAGCTTCCATGTCAAACAGTAAAAGCATTTCACATGAAAATGTGCTTAATCGTTATATCCTCTACAAGTGTCCAATTGATTTGTGGAGGGGCTGTGAATTCATTCACTCACCTGGAATGGTCTCTATTCCATTGTGCATTGCTCCTGTATGAAATATATTACAGCTAATGCAAGATATTACTGTCATTTACCATTGTATAGAGTATACCAGTGGTATAATGTTACATAGTTACATAGTTAGTCTGGCTAAAAAAAAGACAAAAGTCCATCCAGTTCAACCAAAAAAAAGTTATAATCCTATACCCATAGTTGATCCAGAGGAAGGAAAAAAAAAACAACAGCAAAGCATGATAAAATTTGCTCCTGCAGGGAAAAAAATTCTTTCCTGATCCCCCAAGAGGCAATCGGTTATTCCCTGGATCAACCTTACCTATAAATGTTGGTATTCAGTTATATTAAATAGTTACATAGTTAGTCTGGCTGAAAAAAAGACAAAAGTCCATCTAGTTCAACCATAAAAAAAAGTTATAATCCTACACCCACAGTTGATCCAGAGGAAGGCAAAAAAACCAGCAAAGCATGATCCAATTTGCTCCTGCAAGGGAAAAATTCCTCCCTGATCCCCCGATAGGTAATCGGATTCCCTGGATCAACTTTACCTATAAATGTTAGTATCCAGTTATATTCTGTAAAGAATATTCAAGAAAGAATCCAGGCCTTTTTTAAAGAAATCCACTGAGCTGGCCAGAACCAACTCTTGAGGGAGTCTATTCCACATTTTCACAGCTCTCACTGTGAAGAAACCTTTCTGTGTTTGGAGATTAAATTTCTTTTCCTCCAAACATAAAGAGTGCCCCCTTGTCCTCTATGATGTCCTCAGGGTGAATAACTCTACACCGAGTTCACTATATGAATCACTGATGTATTTATACATGTTGATCATATCCCCCTTAATCTCCTCTTCTCAAGAGATAATAAATTCAGTTCCTCTAATGTTCCTAATAATGTTGTATTTATCATCTGTGAAGAACTTTATGTATTATACTTAAAACAGCTATGATTGTTTTTAATGTTTGTGAAATAAAGATTACTGGTGATTTTAGATACTTTCTTGATTTTTGATAACATGTAACTCCTAATGTGCCTCTAAAGTCCCTAGCCACCTTTTCTGTTTTGTTGTAATATTGTATATTTTGGGGATGTTGGCACATATTAGCACATAATGGCCCTTTGATGTGTTAAATGTGTCTGATGATTGGCTGATACCGATTACACAACAGAGAATGTTACCTGGGAAAATGATCTGAAAGGTCTGTGGTCATTTTAATGCATATTCCTAATGCCTGGATGTTCTTTCTGAAAAAGATGGATGTAATTGTCCCTCCGCTCTGAACATCACAGTACAAATAAGTAACACAAAAACCAGGCAA
The DNA here is from genome assembly GCF_062004578.1 of Staurois parvus. Classification (NCBI taxonomy): domain Eukaryota; kingdom Metazoa; phylum Chordata; class Amphibia; order Anura; family Ranidae; genus Staurois; species Staurois parvus. The sequence continues at coordinate 5,049,687 of NW_028318340.1, forward strand.
GTTTTTAACACATATTTCACTATTACAGGTAAATGCTCCGGCAATGCAGTAGAAGGCTGGACATTAATAAATCATAGTTATTTAGAAAGGTGCTACAAAGAAATGACAGCATTAACAGTCTTGAATCTCAGCAGGGTTAATAATACATTACAAATCTCTGTTCACTGACTCTGCAGATGACAAAAGATGTCTAAGTCTCTGCAGTGACAGCCTGAATAACGTTCACAAAAGAGGGATGATGCTCATCCTAGCCTACAGGACTAAAATTCAGGGGTGCTGGGGGGGTGGAATCTCCTATTGTTCAGACTCCCTGCCATTTTGTGCACAGCCTGGCTTTAAGTGTGAAAAGCTTGCATTGCTTAGCGGATCCAGCTTTTAACCACAAGACAGCCAGAAAAAGAACAGTGAGGCTTTTCAAAGGAAAACATGTAAGTATTTGGAGTTGTCAAAAGAAGCAATTTTTAATCCTAACTACATTAATAGGCACCAGTATGTTCCTTGCTTGTTTCAGTCAGTGGGAAAGGAGCCCATATAAGGGGCCACCATTTTGTGGTCGCCTGAATATTTAACTCATTGTAGGGTGTTCTAGCACAATTTTTGGATCATAAGACTAGACTGACCATTGGTGTCCTAGAAAATACTGCACTGTAAATTGTGTCTCGGAAGCCATGCACCAAGAGGTTTCCTATACCGAAAAGTACATTAAAAGTTGAAGCCTCTTACTGCTGGTGGAGCAGCCCAGTCCTCAGCATTGAGCTGGTGTGCAGTTAAAAAGAGACAGAAATGAGAGTGGGTGAGATCATTGTGTATAAATTAATGAAAGGTGTGTTGAGAACCAGGGGTGGACTGACAACTCATGGGGCCCCCGGGCAATAGGGGATCATGGGGCCCCTGTGTCCTTGCCCAAACTCAAAAAGGCCTATGAAAAAGGTACCAGGGGCATCTCATGGGGCCCCCTACTGACCCCGAGCCCTCCAAATGGTCAGTCCGCCCCTGTTGAGAACCAAATTATGAAAAATTCAGGTGTTGTTTGATCTTTAGATTTCACCCACCGATGTGTGATCATAGCGGTAATGTTACCAGTCAGAAATCACCTATTAATTCAACTGACTAAAAGTAAAGGATTTTGGCTGGCTGCAAAACTTGGTTTGACAAATAGTTTCAGGTCACTTTTACACCCACCTATGTGTGTTGCTACACATGTTATGTTGTACGAATATAGGGTGTTTTCTATTGCACGGATGCATATTAACCCCTTTATGACAGTGTTATGCATGCATGCAACAGCAGTGCAGTAAGGCCTTAAAGTGTTACTAAACCCAGGACCCTGCATTCACTATATATGGTCTCCCACAGTACACAGAACATGGAAATGCAATTATTTTAGTAAATATAAACTGCTAAATACCTTTTTTCATCAGCAGTTAGAGCAGTCTTGTGACTTATATCAGTGTCCAGCAGAGCACATGTTAAAGCTAGTAGGAGGAGTTTTCATTCACCCCTGTGAGACTGCATGACCACTGACCCTTTGCTTGGACAGTGCTGATTGGCTCTGTGCTGATCACATGCACCCTTCCAAGAAAAAAAGAAAACTCTCTAGCAATACATACCAAACTGAGCACATGTACAGTGACTCCAAATCTCTGTTCCATCAGGAGATATTTAGGGGGCAATGGAAGGAGGAGAGGATCAGAGAATACAGGATCAAAAAGCCTTTTTACAAAATGCGGAGGATTAACTCCTTAGGTTCCACAGTGAGTATAACAAGCATGCTTTACTGCATATACGGACTGATGTTACGGTTGTGGGTTTAGTAACACTTTAATGACCACTTGAAGCATACATATGTTGCAGTTTTGTTCTGCTATAAGAACCTTTAAGAAAACTCACTTTTTTAGGGAATGCAGCACCCTCTAGGGAGCTAATAGTGTAATGTAGGTAAATCTACTGTGTATTACTCATGGTACCTGCAAGAGTTTATGATTGAGTTCAGGATACTGCAGATCAAGCTGGATGGCTTAACAGGTTGGGACTGTATTGCCTCCACTTGGTTCTGGAAGATCATGGAACCTTCCAGAAGCCAATGGGCAGAAGAGATGGAGACCTAATCTGCATGTTTATGGGAGTCTAACCAATCCCAGGTTTGGAGGTCCTGGTAGAGTGGTAGATTAACCCATAATTATGGGATAGTCATGCTGGCAGGGGAGTTGGGTGGAAGATGACGTGCTGAGGAGTCTGTTAGTAGCTTGGGAGAGGTCTCCTAGGTCTAGGGGGGCTGGACTCCAGGCTGGGGTTGGGTTGGCTCAGGAAGGTGTATTCAGCAATATGGCATGAACAGGAACCAGGCCTGGGAGCAGTGGGAGCAAGGAGGACAGAGTGAGTTCATCAGCACACCCAGAGATTTACAAGGGGAAAGACTGCCACATGTAGCGAGCTTCCAAAGGACAGTGCTGTGCTTAATCCTTTATCCTTGTCCCGGGAGATCTTCAGAGCAGCCAGGATGGCTGGTAGTGTCTGCATTCTGTGGAGCTGTTCTACAGGGGAGAGGAGACATCTCTGCAAGTAGTTTACAAGAAGTTAAGCTGATTTTCAGAGGGGCTACAAGTCCCTAGACCATAGGGGGCTGCTGCTACTGATCCGCAAAGAGTGACAGCTTTCAAGGAAAAAAAAACTGTCCAGGGTCTGTTTCTGTAAATACGAAGGAAGTTGTCCCTGTGCATTGCTTCTGTCAAGTTGGGCATCTCATAACCCCTATTACCCTAATAAAATAACAAAACCAAGCTCATGGACTGTTCACTGACTATGGATGCACGTATGGAAAATGCATTTTGCCTGGCTGTGCAGAGCTTAGGGCAACCTAGAAACACAGCGGCCCTCAAGAGGGTAGCAATACAGGGACAATGCTCATATATGTATTACTGTGTGTCATCTTTCTAGGTGGTCTATAAGGCTAGCTATATAGTCAGGCAGGGCACCAGTCCCCCCTCTCTGCACCACTATCTAACCATGCGGTTAGCAAGGAGACACATTTTTAATGAGCCTTAAGCCTGGGTTCACATATATGCGGTGCTGTAAATAGCATGTGATTCGCACAGGAACCACACCGCAGTCCTGTGCAAATCATATGCGATCTGTGTGCGGTGCGATTGGAGCCATACATTTTGTATGGCTCTAATCGCACCGCACCTGCACCAGGACCCTGTTTTGGTCTGCACCAGAATCGGATCGCATGGGTATTCACACCTATGCGATCCAATTCTGCACATTGCACAGCATTTTGCAGACCGCTTTCGGGGTGTTGTTAACATATATACCGGCAGCGGTTTGCATGAATGGGTGCGATTCTGATGCAGTGTGGAATTTGCACAGAAAATGCAAATTCCACACCGCATCAGCGTGAACCAGGGCTAAACGATGGCGCTTGTCTACAGCCCCAAGCACTTGTCTAAGGCAAGTGCTGTCACTAGGAATGCAGAGGGAAGGAACATGTCAGCTACAGTGACAGTGAAAGTCAGTCATAGTTGAAAAAAAAAACCCCAGAGAGGTGCTCCCATAGCAGAGCTCAGTGTCATCAGTACTAACAAGTGGGCGAGAGGGGTGTCAGATCAGAACTAGGTTCCTGTTCCCTGTGCTTCAGTCTGTGTTTATCATTTGGAACAGGAGCCTCGTTCTCAGGTACTGTCAGGGATAGCAGTAGCATGGATAGCCAGATCTGTGTAGCTAAACTTAAGAAACTGAGCCCAGACTAAGTATGATTTTACCACTTGACCTCCAGAGGATTTTAGCCCATTCCTCACCAGGCCATTTTTTGCTATGCGGAACTACGCTACTTGAACAGATAATTGCACGGTCATGCAATGCTGTACCCAATTAGAGCTTTCTTTTGGTGGTATTTGATCACCACTGTTTTTTTATTTTGTTTTATTATATAGATGTAAAAAAAAAAAAAGTTTGAAAAATAACCAATATTTTTTACTTTTTGCTGTAACCAATAAAAAATGTTTTAAAAATTAAAGTTTTAAAATAAATTTAGGCCAAAATCTATTCTATCACGTCTTTGTTAAAAAAAAGATCCCAATAAGTGTATATTAATTGGTTTGTGTGAAAGATATAGCATCTACAAACGGCGGTATATATATTGGAATATGCTGGAATTTTGATTAATTTTTTTCTTAAACACTAGTAATGGCAGCGATCAGCGACTTATAGTAAGATTGTGCGGTGGGCAATCTGACACTGACATTTTGAGGGAACTGGCTGACGCTGAAATCACAGGTGACAGTAGTGAAGTGATCTGTGCTAATACTTTACACTGTCACTGTACTAATGACACTGACTGGGAAGGGGTTAACATCTAGGATGATCAAGGGGTTAACTGTGTGCCTAACAAGTGTTAATGTGTTTACTGTGTGTTGTTTTTGCTAATGGATTTTGTTATTTTTTTCCCTGCTTAGCAGGGAATGAATAAACGGCAAGATTGCCTGTCACTGAACACAGCTCTGTGTTGTTTACTATCACAGAGCTGTGTTCTGTGCATCACTGAGCTGATCAGCGGGGCCCAGTGGTCAATCACTGACAAGGACCTGCTGATCGTCTTACATAGTTACATGGATAGACTGGCTGAAAAAAAAACAAAAGTTCATCCAGTTCAACCATAAAAAAAAGTTATAAAAAAAAGTCTTGAGCTGCAATGAATCACAGTACAGCAGGGTTGGTGGGTGTGCACATGCACGCCCTACCCGGGAGTGCTAATCACGTACTAGATATGTGATCCAGTGCAGCCAAACCAGCTTGCCGACGTACATGGTAAGCAAGTTTATTAATAGTGAAACAAAACCTATCCAAACACCAGCAAAAGTGAAAACACAAGTGAACCATAATCAAATGACAAATTCCTAACAAGCAACATAACAAAAAGACTAACTAGCAAACTAACTAGACAGGTATGTAATATATACAAAATGGGGGACAGTGATCAACAGGGTAAAGCTGGAGGTGTTATAAACAGTTGGCAAGGGGGAACCAAGATTGGGATCAGGTATGAGGGGCAGGCAGTAGGGTACAGGATATAGGTACAATGCAAGAGCAGGCTCAGGCAGGAATCAGCCTTGGGATTAATGGCAAGCAGTATCTGGCTAGCAGAGCAAAACACTGAAGCACAAGGGAAATGAAGAGGAGAAACGAAATACCCTCCCAGTAACCAGCATCAGGCGGGGACTAATAGGTAGGATCTGCTGGAAGGCAGAACACAATTACTGCTAACAACTATAGCATGTGAAAATATCTGACAGAATAGACCGATGGACTGACTTGGGTAAAACTAGCCTGCCCATAGATGGATTGATTCTTCGCCTGTTCAGCAGAGACTGGATAAGATTTGATCCACCTATGGCCCACTTTAGTTTGGCCAAGGATACAGAAACAATTGAGTACTGTCCGTGATACTTTTTTTTATTTGCACTAACATACAATTTTGAGGACAAGCTTTCGGGGTATGTCCCCTTCTTCAAAGTCCAAGCAGTACTATTACATGTTTCTGTCGCAAATGCACTAATACGGCAACAATCACCTCAAGCCAAGGATACATAAATATTCGTTACTCGGATTTATTGTATTTTTTTTCTATTGCCATGCACTCTCCCAAATGGGCAGAAGCAAACAATCTGATTTTAGGAAAAACCCAACGAAAGCAGAACTATAACAATGAGAACAACCACAACACTACATTTAGACTAGGTAAACTTGTGCTTCTGGCAGGGTCCATACATATGTATGGTTGCACAATTCGACACTTCAAGCATATTAACATGTGTGTTAACTAAGCAGCATAGGAATAATAAGGACTGATTTTGTGGATTGTGTTACAGTATGTGGCTTTAAGTGAAATCTGCTTGATAGGGTTTGATTTGAAAGCTACCTTAGATAAATGGCATGAAAGGAAGGTGGCATGTTTGCTTCCTCAGCTTCCGGCTTCAGTTCTTGGACTCACAATTTGTAGCCATTATGATTTTGTTCAGCTGTAGTCTAAAGCTGGATATACATTTGGTCACTTTGACTGTACAATCTCCTTTAGACTAACCATCAACTATGTAATGCAGAAGCCTGCTTAACAAATGCAAGGTATGTTCTCAGATTACATATATTTGATAAATTCATAAGAGATTGTGCAGTGATTTCAGAATATGATTGTACAGTGTATGGCCAGTTTAAAGATGGCTGAACCCCCCCATGGATTCTCTGCTGTTTCCATGGTAGATTCAGCTGAATAGTTTGACTTTCATACATGGCCTAACCGTTGTATGTGATGCTTGCAGCCAAATTCACATCCTCATTGTTCAGTACAATGTTACTGTTTTGCCTAAAGCTCTGTCTGCTGGTACCCTGTGCTATTTAAAGTCAAACTCAGATCTAACAAAACAACAGAATATGATTTTAAAATGAGGACCTGAAATAATTTGTATCCATGGCTACCCTGTCCCCAACTGCATACTGACTGAGTTCACAGACGACAACGGCAAAGCAGTTAGCAAAGCTCATAGTTCATTAGCGGAGCTGGATCTTTTTCCTGATTCAGCCCTGACAGCTATGACATGGAGAGTCGAAGGTGTTGATTATACACAAATCCTTGTGCTTTACAGTGAATATAAATCTTGACTAAACTACACTTAGCGCTTACTTCCAGAGATGCCACTGAGAATATGCCCAAGTCTCCCTTGCTAGTAGAGAGGTCGCCAGTCACACACACAGACTCGTGCACACCCACAATACTGGCTCCGTCTAGGGCAGGGGTGTCAAACTGGCGACCCTCCAGCTGGTGCAAAACTACAAGTCCCATCATGCCTCTGCCCTTGGGAGTCATGCTTGTAAATGTCAATCTTTCAATGCCTCATGGGACTTGTAGTTTGGCAACAGCTGGAGAGCTGCCAGTTTGACACTCATGGTATGGCAGATGTATTTTTAATAATTAAGAACTTGAGCAGGTTAGGGGATTAGGGTAACAGCATACTCCAAATGATTGCAGAAATAATAGAACAGCTTCTCACTAATCTTTGAAAAGCAGCTTTTCCTGGAGATAACAGGATGGTCTATAAGAGAAGTCCCAGTCCATATAACCTCATGTGGCATTACGTTTCCTTGCAGTACTTGTACACAGCAAGGTCTTTACTCATAATGTCTCAGGACTTGTTGGCCACCCAGCAACCATGGGTAGTTCCTCAGTGAAGGAGACAAAATATCTTTCTCTAGACCAGGACTCCACGGTGATGTCCTCCAGCAAATAATCCTTTAGCAATCTTCTCCAGTCCCTCAGACCAGCATCTGCTGAGGCCCAGACTGCAATTTCTTGCCTCACTCACTAGCTATCTCCTGGGGTCAACAGCCCCAGAAGAAGTGGAACCCTCCTTGGAGAGGAGAGAACACTTTGTTTGGGTCTCTCAGACATTTATCACCTCATCAGCCACCTTCTAGTCATCTCCTTCTAGGGATTGTCTGGAGCATGATAAATATTAATGCTGGTCATTTGGCTCTCCCTGCCCTATATTCTGCAATTTTCTTCCAGAAGTAGGTGAGAAAATTCAAACATCTGACCAGGGGTGGACTGACCATTTGGAAACTCGGGCACCGCCCGAGGGCCCAGGGTCAGTAGGGGGCCCCATGAGATGCCCCTGATACCTTTTTCATAGGCTTTTTTGAGTGTGGGTGAGGACACAGGGGCCCCATGATCCCCTATTGCCCGGGGGGCCCCATGAGTTGTCAGTCCACCCCTGCACCTGACCAGTAAACCCTATTCTGACAATTATATATGATTAATGATACACTGACTGCAGTAAAGCCAAAAAACTTAATTTATGCCAGCAGCCTAACTAGATGAGGATGCTACATCCATTCGAGTGGAAGCAGAGACTACATACTGTATAAGTATGCTGAAAACCATTGCTTCCCCCCTCCTATCTAAGCTGTATAGTGCTGATAAAAAAGATATATGTAAATAATCTTCTGTCTCCCCTGTGTCATGGAGGTCTTGACAATGGGGCTAAATTCACCAGCTGGCTTTCATTCCCCTTCTGTTGTCAGCGCTCCCTCCTCTCCCCTGCAGCAGCTGCTCCATGACACAGGGCAGCTGAACTTTTGCAACACGTGACATGGAGCAAACTGAAATAAGGTATTTCCGCAAATCTTTTTTTACCAGCACTATACAGCATAGGTGGGAGGAGAGGAAGCAGTGGTTTTCAGCATACTTTACTTTTATTATAAAGCATTGTGTATAATAATGACAGCTTTTTCATTCTGTTTTGCATCTCAGTGCTGCTGATCTCCTGCAGCCTATTTGCAACCACTGCTTGTCTACATGCATGCATTTCAACTATGATTAAATGATATTTCTCAGTCTGGCTTTCTTGTTGGTGGTAACAGTGGAACATACCTGTTTAATGTGTGTTTAAACGATCACTTTTTTATCATCAGAAAACAAGTGACAGGGTGGTAATGCAGGAGTACAGTGTGGAAAAAATTAAAGAGCATAGTAACCCTAAAACATGAATCGATTGAAAAATGGTGCTCATGGCTGGATAAGCAGGCATTTATTTTGCTTAGAAGACATATTTATTTACAGTTAGTTTATAAGGTTGAAAAAATACACAGGTCCATGCAGTTTAACCTATGTCTGTGATTTTTATTCTGTAACAATTCCCATAGCCCTACATATTCTGCCTCCTGAGGAAGACATCTAAAAGTTGTTTTAAGTTGTCAACACTCTCAGCCAGTACCACTTCCTGGGGGAGGGAGTTCCACATTTTTACTGTTGTAACAGCAAAGAACCCTTTCTGCAATCTAAGATTAAACCATGTTTCTTCTAACCTCAAATCATGACCACATGTCCTCTTCAGGGACCTTACAGTAAACAGTTTATTACAGTTACTGAAGTCACCTTTGAAATATTTGTACAATGTAATCATCATATCACCCAAGTGTATAACTTTACATCTCCAAATATGGAACCTCATCTACCATGTACCTGCCCACAACCCTGTTTTAAGTAATAAGGACTTTTAATTTCCTCTTCTAACTCCTGCTCAGAAGCCTTCAACCGTATCAAACAGCCCAAAAAGATTGTACCGAGTCTAACTGTTTAGGTCACACGTCCAAGTTTGTCATGAGCAGCTTCCCATTGTGCAGTGACTTCTGCAATGTTTAGGACATATATGTTATTGCCCCCTTAAATGTTTTTTCCACCAATAGGAATTCAGAATCTACATCAGTGTTTAGCCATGAATATTGCTTTGTGATGGGGCTGGGTCAAGTTGGAAGCAATATATGTTCTACTTAAAGGGGAACTCCAGGCTCCCCCAAAAAATGAAAAATCAACAGCTACAAATACTTAATATAAGGACACTTACCTGTCTCGGGGGGTCAGGGATGTCCTCACCCAAGCCGATTCTTCACTTGGCTTCGGGTGCTGGCGCCTGCATCTTCAATCGGCTTCGGGGCTGGTGCAGCCATCTTCAGTAAGGGAAACCAGAAGTGAAGCTAAGCTTTGTTAATGGGTTGCAGTCTTCTGGGACCTGTGAAATGTCTCAGAAGGCTGCAGGGGTTAAGAGGGGGTACGAAATTCCCATTCAGATCGCTGCTGAGATCTGACCCGAAAGTGGGAGTGGGTACCTGTCAAAATCAGGTATCCACTCCTCCCTCCCCCAAAAAAGTGCCAAATGTGGCAGTGGATGGGGGGAGGAGGCAGACAAGTGGAACTTCCCCTTATCGGTGGAGTTCAGCTTTAAGTGACAATTGTTTTTTTTGTACCATAATAATAGTATGGTCTTTTTCTTTTCACACCATATTATATTTCTAGATACGTAGTGGTTAAATGACAATAGCTTTTACTTTAGGTAAAAGGAAAGCAGAGACGGTTGTTAGGGACAGTTTCCAGGCAGCAGAGTTCCAAAAGTACCATCTAATGAGATATTTAAATACCATTGATGCTGCGAGATATGATTCCCCAGTACTCGATGTGTATTTGTTTTATGTTCTCCCTTTGAAAAGGAAACTGTCAACTTTCTTTCGTTCTCAGAAGACTGCGCTTGATCAAAGACCAGATCTGCATTTTTGACATGGGGATATTAAGAACCTCTCTTTTCAGAATGGAGGTGAATAAAAGATAATGGAAAATGGTAGCTAAATATAACTATGTGGGACTATGTATGTAAATTCAGATAAGCTTAAAGAACTCCAGTCTATTTGGAAGGCAAGATATTAAAGGAAATCTGGTATGAAAGGACTATAGGGGTTGTCATTGTCGAATTCTCCTTCTGGTTCTTGTCCTTATTTCTCAAGTCTACCTTTGGGTGAGGGGCAATTGATCGGGGCTGTGCATCTCTTGAGTTATAATTAAGAATAGTAAAGTATACTGTAAGTTGAATAACAGCCTTGGACTGTAAGGAAAATGCTTGATTAGTTAGGGAAGGGGAGGGAGCTGTAGATGAACAGTCCTAGGGAGGACATGTTGGAATCCTGCAATCCAGCACCCATAGGGTAGTTGGCAGTCAGCCTGTTTGCCTTTCTCTCCTCCTATCCCCATCTAAAAAGTTTTAGGGAGAACTCCTAAAGGCTAGCTTCTCAATCTGGTGGTGTTCAAATAATGGGTATGCCAAGCATCTTCCAGCAAGGTAAATGGATGTACAACCATGTCTGTACTGAAGAATTTCATAAGTGCTCTCAAACCTTGGACATCAATACACACAATCTCAATGTTGTGATAAAAACAATGACACTCCTTCTTAGGAGCTCAGTCCAAAATATATTCTTAGTTTTGTATAGAACAGGGAAAGCTTAGAACCTCAGTGTTTTATTGCTGTTCGTGTCTAAGTGAAAAATTACTTCAGGTGACACTTGTTACCTTGACAGGAAGTTAGGGGTTATCTTTCAAATGGGAACACAAAATTCCATCAAAACCTGATTGACATTTAAAGGCTAACTTTTTTTCGTGCAAACAAATAATGCATACATGTGAATTTGCAGCAAAAAATAAAAAAGTGCAAGTTTTTTGTTTGCAAAGAAGCCTGAAAAGCATTGCAAATCAGTCTCCTGCAGACTCTTCTTCCATCTCTTTGGCTCTCAGTTATTGAGCTGGAGGAAATGTAGGTGGACTACAGGGGTTCTGATCAGTGCTCTCGTAGTCCATTGAGAACTACAAATTTGTCTGCTGCAGTGGCAGATGGGGCTTGTAGTTTATTCTTTCACAGATTTCTGTGAATGAATGATGTGACTGTAGTAGCATGCTGACTTTGGGTTGGTGGTGGTGGGGGGATCTTCCACGGGCACATGTTATGTGTTACGCTCTAAATATGGGTGCAGCATGTAACATAGTCTAAAAGGTGTATTTAGCCTTTGAACCCATTCCCACTCAACTGAAAAAATGACCTTTTACTGCTGTATCTTCCCCTCTTTCTCTGTTGAAAACCATAAAATAGACAAGTGACAGAAAATCTACCCAATGCTGATACACACAGCAGTAATATCTTGAAGAGCTTCCAACACTTACCTACTAAATAATAAATATTTTGTTTGGCGTTAGGCTGTGCAGCAAGCATCCAAGAGGAAATGCTTGCCATAGTAAACCCAAGGACATTGGTAAGGATTCCTGCAATTTTACATGGAACATGAGACTATTGGGAAGTTCTCTCCACATAGTCCTATTGAGAGATTTTTCCAACTCACAATCCTTGGTCCACAATGTCCTTTTGTCTCTTTCGGTCAGTTGATCATGTCGATTGCGCTTATGCTTGTCAGACAATGTTTTCCCAGAAACTGTATATGCCGTCATAACCTTTGATACTGTACCTCGCAACACAGCAAATATATTGGCAACTTCGGTCACAGAGGCACCAGCTAAGCGGCACCAACAATTTGCCCTTTTTGAAGCTCAGTAAGCTCTGACACGACTCTGTATTACTAGCAATGCATGCAGTGAATGACGAAAGTGAGGCTTCCCACCTGTTAGCTAGGTGTCTCATCCCACAGCGGAAGCAAAAGAATGTTTCCATTTTTTTGTTTAACCCCAGTAATTTGGAAATGGTGGGTAAAGCCCCAGACTGGCCTCTTATAAGTTAACTCTTTATGTTGGGGCTTCTCTACTAGAATTTCTGGTTCTTCCCTTCTCACCATATCCTTCCACTCATTCAGCTGCTGCTCTCACTTTTTACCCCATTCTGTGTTATATAAAATATATTAAAATCTAGAGCCTCAAAATAGCCACAACAGATGTGTAATCTCTGATACTAAGTGCGGAGATCCCATCCCCAGAGAGATATTAGAAGGTAGTAGTTAATGTGAAATGTAATCTTTCACTGTTCACCCAAATTAAATATCAGTTGGAATGGGCTACCGTACTACCTATCTGTATTGGTGGATCCTGGGCAAACACAACAGTGCAATGAATTCTGTAGTACCAGGATATCATTCTGTAAATATGTGTCTTATCCAAGATATTTTCAGATTAATATGATCCTTGGATACAACTTGCAGAGAAGTGGGTGTCAAATGCCTTGCGTTTATTGAGCCTCTCAGAGAATATTTTCCGAAAGTTGTACACAGAGACAAGGTCACAAGTTTAGGTTTTCTCCCGTGTCTGGTAATAATATTCAGGTGCTTCCTGTCAATCAATGTCTGACATTCCAGCCTATCACCTGAACACACCCGAGTCATGCACTCCTGTGCACTAATTAATGTGTCATGTCATGTCACGCTCTATTGAACACTGCAAAACAGATAAAACTGCTGATAAATGATACTGATGGATGTAACATTACAACATATTACATTCTGGAAAACAGTTTAACTGTTTTACAAGAGGTGCTGAAAACAATGTGATAATACTAGCATATAGTATAGGAGAAATATACAATACCTACATGATATGATGATTGCAGTCCTTACAAATTAAAAAGGATTTAGAGTGAAGGTAAATACTACAGCAAAGGTCTCAGAATTACTGGACACAGCTTATTGTTTTCTGTTCTAACTTAAAATTACAATGGCAAGCTTACAGAGTGCCCCATTACCCTATTAGTTTAGAACAGAGGTCACCAAACATTTCAATATGAGGGCCACATTGGATATTTTTGAAATATTTGTGGGCCAAAATATTCAGTTTTATAAAATAATTACTTTTACTTGAATCTTTTTTTTAAAATCAGCATATGATTCAGAACAAAAAGAAAACATCGTTAATAAGAGTCCCCATCACAGTCTTCTCTTTGATCAGAGTCCCTATTAAAGTCCTAACTTACACCAGGCTCCCCATTAGAATCCTGTCTTACATTAGTTCCCCATCAGAGTTTGAAATACATCAGGATGCCTATTAGAGTCATGTCTTGCATAAGGTTCCCCATCAGATTTTCCCCTACATCAAGGTCCCCATTAGAATCCTGTCTTACATTAGGCTCCCCATCAGGGTGGGCATTACAGCCCCCTCACATCAGTCCCCCATCTAAGTCCCCCATCCCACTGTAAGGCTTACAGCATGGCTGTAGCAGTAGGGCAGGAACCAAAAAGCAGAGCAGGTCTAGACAGAGGAAGATCTTTCATCCTGTGAATGATGGAGAAGCCACGTTATTGGTTGCTGGTGATACTAGCAACCAAGAACAGGGATGACAGCGCAGTGGGGGGAACCTGTGCTGGGGAGTGCAGGTAGGGAAGTTAGAGGGAGATGTGAAGACCATAGACAGTCACTGCTGACCTGCATACTCAATCTTCACATTGAGGATACACCACTGCCCCTACCTGTCCAGGCCCCTGGCTTAGAAGGTCCAGAGAAAAGTGTTGTAAATAATTCCTCAATAAAAAAAATAATAAACTACAAAAATTTGAAGGTAAGCAGCACCCAGCCTCAGCATGTACAAATTGTGTAAACTCTCATCTTATTTTCTATTAATTTCTACACATTTGAGGCAATGAGATCTATGAAGTAACAGAGGCGAAGGGGATGTTCAGAGGAGTTACAAGGCTCACTGTTGTTCAAGAATCATGGAGGTTCCTTGTTTGCTGGTCTGTATCATTTAAAAGCAGCTCCAAATATAAAGGTAGCATGCTCACTTTGATAATACATTGTGTTGCAAAAACAAAATCACATGACACAAAAGCAAAGCTTGTACAAAAAGAACATCATAATCTAAGATGTGCAACACAAAGTCTAAATACAGACCTGGCTAAGGAGGGTATTTGTTGGCTCTTTTTGCTCCAGAATTCTTTGACATCTACTGCTGTATGTATTTTTCCTAGCTCTAATTTATTGAAAATGTCCCAAAGACCTTTGCTAAACATCTGTGAAGCCTCAGACAGAAACTACTCTTCAGAATTGTGTGCTGTTTATTATTTCTGGGGTAATGATTTATATCTATGCATAGGTGTAAAGTGTCCTTAAAAGGGTTGCTCCTCTAAATATGTGTCTCTCAGGCAGTGGCATTGCTGTTTTAAGGACCCCTTTAAACATATGCATGTGCATGACCACAACATGTCATATGTGAGGTGCAGGTTGACAGGTGCATTTAACCTGCTTCAATGGGTTTTGCAGCTCCAATAGATTTGTATAGGACATAGGCGATGGGACACCCTAATCAACCTGTGTGCCTGGGCTGCTAATAACTCAATACAGCTGGCCCTCCTGTAACAGGCCCGAGCCCAGGCTCTATTCGTTCAAAAGGGGGGTCTGGTCCTTACTGTAGACACTGATCCTCTTGTTCCTCCCCCTTCCTTTCTTCTGGCTGCTCTGGAGGGGGATCAGTTCTAGCATCTGCACCCCCCACCTACTGGCCAGGCCCCCCTTTGTGCCCCTTTCCCCAGCAGCACTGCCAGCTTCCTTCCTCTCCCACTGGCAGCTGCTGAGGGTACACAGGAAGATGTTTCAGGATGGAGAACGAGGGAATGGGCCAGTAAATATGTCCCTCACCAGCCCCTTTCTTTACTGAATGAACACAGTGAGTTATTGGTACTGATCGCTTCTGTGTCCATTCACCCCTGAAGCATAGTAAACGGAGTTTACTATGCTTCAGTTTGTGAATGAATAGGAAGTCTGTGAGTGCATCCTATTCATTTATCTGTGCAGCTGAGGCTGCAGAGAAAGGGACTGAAGAATCATTGTCCTCAGTCCCTTTCTGTGTCTTAAATGTGAGACATCAGGGGTCTGTTTAGACCCCTGATATTTCACCAAAGCCCCCAACAAATAAATAAAAATGTAAAAAAAATAATTGTTTGCTCCTTGTTTGAGCTTTGGGGTGCACATCCTTATGCAATAGGCTGTGAACACCTATTATATAAGAGTACAAACCCGTTTGAGGCTAACAAAAGCCATTCGACACAGGCCATTAAAGTTTTTTTAGGTTCTTCATATTCAAAGCCACAGTCAAAGATGCATTCTCAGGGTAGCTAGGATGCTGGACCTTCTTTGTTACAAGTCGGTCTATAGAATTATCAGGACTTTACACAGACTGTCATGGAGAAAGTGAAAACAAGATTGGGAACACCCGTTATTTCACATGGGAGGTTCCAAGGTGGGTGGTAACAGCCAGGTTTTGTGTCAGAGAACCTTTCTATTACATTACCAAAATATGGGAAGCTAGTGTGAGCCTATAACTGAAACATACAGTATATCTTAGGGCTAACTAAATTCTTAGTCTGGTCTCAGTAAGGTCAGTCTGGCCACAAAATGATATTTCAGAAGTGATTATTATTATTATACAGGATTTAAATAGTGCCAACAGTTTGCTCAGCACTTTACAATATAACGGGAGACAATACAGTAACAATACAGTTCAATACAAGAGGGATTTGAGGGCCCTGCTCCTCGGAACTTACAATCTAGGAGGGAGGGGCTAGTGGTACAAAAGGCAGTAACTGTGGGGGATGGACTGGTTGGAAGAGTAGAAGATTCCATTATTAGCTGAGGGCCGGATAGGCTTCCCTGAAGAGAGAGGTTTTCAGAGATCGCCTAAAAGTGAGCAGAGTAGGCGATAGTCTGATAAATTGGGGTAGAGAGTTGCAGAGGATGTGATGGGTAGAGTGAGCCTTTTATCCAGCACACGCACAGATAGTAGTTCACTGTGTTGACCGAAAACAGTTCAGGTACGTGTTAATATATTGCAGCTCAGTAAGGGCCATTTTCCAAGAGTGGAACACATTGTTAGGTGTAAAGGGGCCCTAAGACGGCTAACTTGAGACTGACGTGCTGAAGTTGATGGCAACACTTTTAGCAGCAAATTACAACTCCTCCACTCTGCCAGTTACTCCATCATAGAGGACAATAATGTTTTATCATACTTGGTATATTATCATGCATACAGTATATTGTGCTATAATGAGACCCCGCATTGATGGGTGATAGGAATTTTATGTTTATATGGTTTTAAAAGGAACCTGGCAGCCTTTTCCAGCCTTCTGAAAATGCAAGGTGCATATGGGAACATGGTACCTTAGTCTTGCTGCGTCTACAACGTAATAATTAGCAGGGCTGATTGATAAAAACATGAAGGGAATAGAAAGACATTACCAACAACCAGAAGCTGATTTTCATTTAATCATATTTCACATACAGAACCACCTCATATTCTGCAGAGTTCTCCTAAACATGCAGAGCCAATGTGATGGTACTGCTGTGATATATGAACTAACTCCTTGGCCAGTTTAAAAAAAAAAAATTCTGGAAGCTCTGCCAAAAAGGCAAGCAGAGGGCAAATGATTAATCAGCAGTATTGCCCGTGGTCTCCCTGCAGCTTATATTTCCCCATTACTGACTTAGCCCTTTGAGGACCAAGGGACGTATTTGTCCCATGTTTTTAATTGCCTGTATCATCTGATTAAGAACTTAAAATAATATTTTGACTCAAACCAAAAAAAAAAAAGTAGTTCTGATCAACAAATGGATCTAGCTTTCTGCCAATTATTTAATGAAATGGCTTAGTTACAGCAACTGAAGTGTACAAACTTTAAAAACAAAAAATTGATTCTTTTGGCGTCCGTAATCTTATGGTCCTCAAAGGGTTAACATGGCTTCTTCTGCCATTGGTAGAGGAAGGACTTTGCTGCTTCATGTCACAGCCTCCAGCTAGGGCAAAAGAGACTATAAACCATTAAATAGGGAAACTGGAGGGTTAATAATTTCGATTAATGCCAACTCCCTTTAATCAGAGTGGTCACTGCAACTCAAAAACATATAATACCAACTGCTGAACCTAGTGTAGACACCAAGTCAAAAGTAGTTGCTATTAGTGACCCAAATAAAAAAAAACTAAAAAAAATTTACATTTTTTATGGATTCAAATTACAAATTCAAAAATCCACCTACAAAAATAAACCCAATGCCCTTCAATGCATACATTGTCAATTGTAACTGAATATTAAAAGTGTTGGGTTTGTTATGTTGTAGGTTAATTGTTGAATTTGTAAGTAATTTGAATCAGTGAAAATTGTTACTGTATATATATATATATATATATATATATATATATATATATAATTTTTTTTTTTAATTCAAGCCACTTGAGTCACTAATAGCAACTACTATTGACCTGGTGTTTACACTACGTTTAGCAGTCGGTAGTAGTGACAAATCTCACTCCAAATCTTCAAAGACTAGCAGTCAAGGGCAGCAGTGCCTTAAATCTCACAATTCAGATATAAAACTGTAAAGCTGTAGACACAGGAGTGCCTAGGCACAGTCACATACCAGGAAGTGCACTACTACCTTTTATGAGGCATTCAAGAAAAAAGGTAGATTTTTCAGGATAGTGCTTAGGCACAATTATAATTTCTAAATGCTCCCTAGCAAATCTTTACTTTATGAGGAAACCCACGTAAACATACTGTATTTAGGATCCCAGGGGTTACTGGTTTAAGTTTTTTGATTTTGTTTTTTTTTTTTTTTTTTTTTTAATAACAAAGCAGAAAAAATAACTAACATAGGAGTCTGGATTCGAATATGGAAGGATTTGTAGGCCAAAAGGCCACAGCCCTTTTATCAGCATAACCAACTACATCTGCTACATTTTACTAGACTTGCAATAAAATACCACATAACGTGTGTCATCTAATCAGAACACTGATTTCCTAGGTTGTTTTTTTATCTATTTGTTCAGTTCACTGATAAGGTCATCTACAAATTAACAAGCTCTAAAGAAAATAAAAAGTTTTAAATGAATGGCTTCTGGCAAACTGTCAAGTGATATTAACTCTGCCATTCAACACACTGTCAGTTTATAGTGCTCCAGGAAGGACACTATAATGCCCCCCTACTTGATTAAAAGATTATGTAATTCAACTTTGACCTTTCAAAAAAAAAAAAAAGATCTGAGCTTAAGTGGCTGCTAACATTTTTTTATGCTGAACATGCAAGGCCTGTGCAGAAAATAAATTAGTTATACATTTTCTAGCAAAATATGACACTGAAATATGGCAAGGTCTATGTAGACCTCTCTAGCATAATGCTTTTAAAATGGAACTTGCACCCATAAAAGTGAATAAAGTTTAAAAACCACCTGTAAGATAAAAAAACAAAAATAGTATTTCCATTTAAAGCAGTAGTAAATCACTTCTTAAAAAAAAATAATTAACACTTACCCCTCTTCCTGACCAGGCCATTTTATGTGATATGGCGCTGTGTTACTTTAACTGATAATTGCATGGTCGTGCAACGCTGCACCTAAATTAAATTTATGTCTTTTTTTTCCCCACAAATAGAGCTTTCTTTCAGTGGTATTTGATCACCTGTGTTTTTTTTATTTTTTGCTCTATAACCAAAAAACTTTATAATCAACAACTTTGAAAAAAAACCAATATTTTTTACTTTTTGCTATAAAACATATCCAAAAAAATAAAAAAAATAAAATTTCTTCATAAATTTAGGCCAAAATGTATTCTGCTACATGTTTCTGCTAAAAAAAAAACCAATACATGTATATTACTTGGTTTACGTGAAAGCTATAGCATCTACAAATAGCGATATATGTACTGGAATGTTTTTTTATATATACTAGTATTGCTGGTGATCAGCGACTTATAGTGGGACTGTGGTGGACGTTCTGACACTGGGTGGGAACTGCCTTGGTGTACACCATTACAGTGATCAGTGTTAATAAAAAGCACTGACACTGTACACTAATCACACTGGGCAGGAAGGGGTTAACATCTGGGGTGATCAAAGGGTTAACAGTGTGCAACTAGGTTCACATATGTGCGAGTGGTGCCGCTTCGGATCGGCACAAAAATCCGTGCAGCCGCACCACCCACACAGAGAGATTGCGGTTTCGTGGGCGGATACCATTAATTCTAATGGCACGCCGCTTGCACTGGAAATTGCAACCGTACTGGGAACCGAGGTTCCCGTGCGGGCTGCAGTTTCAGAAGTGCAGGGACTTCTTCGCTGCGTGTCCCGGGGCACGGGAATCCATTCAAATGAATCGGATCTTGTGCCCGCACAAAACGCGGACCGTAGGTATGTGAACCAGGGGTAGTGGTGTTTTATTGTGTGCTGTGTTGTGTCTTACTTGGGAGACATGCTGCTTTGCATCTCTCTTCTGTGCAGAGAGCTACAAAGCAGCATGTCCATGCTGACAGGAGAGAGATCTGTGTATTTTTACGTGATTTTGCACAGCGGAGGCACCCTGTAGCAGTATATCTGCTATGGGGCGGCTCTTAAGTGGTTAAGAAATCCCCTGCAAGGTAATGTCATGAAGGACTTACCTTAAAATGAAGTCCTCCAGTGGTGCGCCATCAGGTCTTCCATCTTCACCCGGTCTTCCTTTTTGAGTTCATGCCATCTGAATGGCCAAGCTGCGATGACGTCACTCCTGCGCCTGTGCACGGGAGTCCGGGGCCAAGGTAAAGTGCACAGAAGTAATGGCACGGGTATGCTGTACCTTCAGAGCGCATGAGCCAACTCTCAAAAATAGCAAGTATCTCCTAAACAGTGCATGTTTAGGAGATATTCACTTTACTTATAGGAAAGATTTATTAAAAGCTTACCTTTAGGTAAAAGTATAAAATAAGAGTTTACTACCACATTAAGCTCTGGAAGGTTTTACCCCCTTTATAACAAGGTCATTTTTTGCTATTCAGCACTGCGCTACATTACTTGGCAATTGCGAGGTCATGTAACACTGTATCCAAATGAAATTTAAATACATTTTTTCACACAAATAGAGCTTCTTTTGGTGGTATTTGATCGCCACCTGGTTTTTTATTTTTTGCGCTATAAACAAAAAAAATTAACATTTTAAAAACAAACAATATTTTCTTTCTGCTATAAAACATATGCATGCTGGTAGGTTAATTGGCTTCTGTCTAAATTGGCCCTAGTATATATATATATGAATGGGAGTTAGGGACATTAGATTGTAAGCTTCTTGAGAGTTAGGGACTGATGTGATTGTACATAAAACACTGCGTAAATTGACGGGGCTATACAAGTACCAATAATAATGACGCCCTAAAATGCCAGAACAGTGCAATTACCACCCAAATGGTCCCTTTTAGGAAAGTAGACAGTTTGAAGTATTTAGTAAGAGGCATGGCGAGCTTTTTAAAGTTGTAATTTTTTTGTCACAATTTTTTGGAAAATTAAGAAGTTAAATACATTTGTTCTACATTTTTTTTAATATACTGTCACCACTGCAGTAAAGCATCCTCATATGACTGGTGTAGCAGTAGGTAAAAAAAATTAAAATTAAAGTAATTTTTAAAACATTTAAAAAAAAGTATTTTTTTTCTATACTTTCATTACAGTGTCACCATAGAAAGGGGGGGGAAGGAGATCAGGGATTTTTTTTTTTTTTTTTTTTTACACTTTGCTGTTATAGTGAAGTTCAGCGTTGTTATGAACAGTCATGAATGGGTTACATTCATGACAGCTGTGATTTTACTATTGTGATCTGTGATTCGCCAACAGTTATCACATGGTACAGGATGCTGTGACTAGCCCATGTATCATGTGATAGCACTGGGCCAATCACAGCTCACTATAGGAAACACAGCTGTTATGAATGGAATACATTGATTACCGCTTTTGTGACATTGTGATCACATAGCAGTCGCATGTTCCCCTGGCCAATCAAAATGACTGGGCTCCCGGAAGTGCACGTGCTAATCGATGTATGGGTATGTTACTTAGCCTGAAGATACGACCTGTATACAGCAGTATATGTACTATGGGCGGTTGGCAACTGGTTAATCACCTTTCTCTGGTTTCTGCTTGCAATGCCTAGGTTAGGGTGAGATTTGGTGGATAGAGAATACTCCAAATCTTGCGGAGATGATTTCCAGCACCGGGCTGTACCTTCTCACAAAATTTGCAGTACCCAGCAGAACTCATCAGGAGCATGATATCACCCCTGCACCATGGAAACTGAAGGTAAGGTGAGTATAATATATTTTTTCTTCATGTTTATACCTTTTTTGATTCGAGTGTTTCAGCAAGGTCCAGTTTAAACATTTGACCTTAGCCTTTTGTTGCTGCTGATGGTTTGTCAAGTCAAATGATATTTACCTATTGTGACGGGAATGACTTTTGGGGGTGGGGGGGACCTCTGTATCATCTCCCCAAATTCTTATGTTTAAGTGACCCTGTGCCTGTTAGGGTACAGGGTGTGTAAATGTGAATGTCCCAGTCTTGTGTATAGTGTGTGTTCCTTTGTTCTCGGCCACATGGCTATCCATTGTTTGTTTGCCATGTGCTACCCCCCATTGTGCTGTGCCTTGCTGGCCAGCCAACTATTATGGGATGCAGGTATTGTCCCTGCCATGTGCTTCATCCCATTGTTCTGTGTCTTGGTTGGATGGGGAGGGGTGATGAGGTGTTTCCTGCAGCCTCCCACTGATGGGGCGGGCTGATGATGTGTTTCCTGTCCCTGGTTGTCTTTCCCCGCCCTCTGTATAAAACATGTTGTTTGTGTACAATAAAAGTAGTTGGCTTCCTGTTTTAAGAAGAGCTGGGTGCTGTCTTTTTCATGAGGGATTTCAAGGGTGGGGTCCGTGGATGGTGTTCGGACAGGGGAAGCTGCGGTATAACTGAATATACCCAAGTGTGGTCGGGTACCGGTTCCGTTACACCTATTATCACATGAGATTGGTTAGCTGTAAAATTTGAGTCACTCCATCACCATTTTGCAAAAACGTTATTCTTTAAAAAATTAACAAAAATTGAAAGTTGGAATTACATAATATAGTGACCAAACGGTAGGATCAATCGTTTAGTGTTCAACTTCCTGTATGTAACATCTGCTGTGTCCCCCAAGGAATGAAGCGAAAATTTAAAGGTGCATCAGATGCTATATCTGTTTAAGAGCAGAGAACTTACATACATAATGGTATTTTAATATATAATACCAGAGAACATCAAGACATTTATGGGACAACGTATCCTTTTACTTTATTTAATGTATACAGTATATCATAAGGAAAATATTCAGATAAATGGTAATCTTTCATTAATATGGCCTGACAGTAATTGTCACACTGGCTACCTAAAACCTTTTGGCATTCCCCTTTGTGTCCCACATTCGTACAATGTCATATTTATATTCAAAGTACCAGGAATTATTTGAAAAATGTACAAGTAACAAGCATAATGGATCAACAGCTCCATACTTGTGGACATGGGCTTCACTATGTTTTAGAGAGCTACAATCTGTACAGAAGCAGTTCCAAAGCTTTTAGCAAATTTAGAGTGGCTGTCTGCACCCAAGCCCTATCATTCACTAGTAGTCGATCCATGAGCGATTACATGTGAGTGGACACAAATAGCTGTGGGAGCTGTCAGCCTCCCAATGTTCTCAATAGGACTTCCACCCACAGCTTATAACAGGGAACTTCTCATTAGTCTCCCACATCTAATTGCAAATGGCCCCATTTGCAAGTGTAGGAGTCTTGTAATCCCCCTTGTGATAGCAATAAAGTTAAATGGGAAAAAAAATAGAAAAATTGTAAAAAAACAAATTGTGCAAAAATAAAAAATAAACTAGAAGCACCCCCATGTATACAGGCATGGCCAAAAGTTTTGAGAATGACACAAATATTAATTTTCACAAGGTCTGCTGCCTGTTTTTATGATGGCAATTTGCATATACTCCAGGATGTTATGAAGAGTGATCAGATGAATTGCAAGGTCCTTCTTTGCCATGAAAATGAGCTTAATCCCACAAAAACATTTCCACTGCATTTCAGCCCTGACACAAAAGGACCAGCTGACATCAGGTCAGTGATTCTCTCATTAACACAGATGTCAGTGTTGGCGAGGACAAGGCTGGAGATCACTCTGTCATGATGAGTTAAAATAACAGACTGGAAACTTTAATAGGAGGACTTGAAATCATTGTTCTTCCTCTGTTAACCATGGTTACCAGCAAGAAAACATGTGCAGTCATCATTACTTTGCACAAAAAGTAATTCACAGACAAGGATATTGCTGCTACTAAGATTGCACCTAAATCAACCATTTATCAGATCATCAAGAAGAGAGGTTCAATTGTTGTGAAGAAGGCTTCAGGGTTTCCAGAGGTGCCAGGACCATCTCCTAAAGTTGAATCAGCTGCGAGATCGGGCACCCCCAGTGCAGAGCCTGCTCAGGAATGGCAGCAGGTAGGTGTGAGTGGAAGTAGGTAGGTGTGAGTGCATCTGCACGCACAGTTAGGCAAAGACTTTTAGAGGATGGCTTGGTGTTAAGGGCAGCAAAGAAACAACTTCTCTCCAGTAAAAACATCAGGGACAGACTGATATTCTACAAAAGATACAGGGAATGGTAAAGTAATTATCTCTGATGAATCCCCTTTTCGATTGTTTGGGGCATCCAAAAAAACCTTGTCTGAGGACGAAAAGTTGAGCGCTATCATCTGTCCTGTGTCATACCAACAGTAAAACATCCTGAGACCATTCATGTGTGGGGTTGCTTCTCAGCCAAGGGAGTGGGCTCATTCACAATTGTGCCTAAGAACACAGCCATGAATAAAGAATGGTGCAAAAACATCCTCCGAGAGCAACTTCTCCCAACCATCCAAGAACAGTTTGGTGATGAACAATGCCTTTTCCAGCATGGTGGAGCACTTTGCCATACAGCAAAAGTGATAACTAAGTTGCTTGGGGAACACAACATCAAAATTCTGGGTCTATGGCCAGGAAACGCCCCAAACCTTAATCCCATTGAGAACTTGTGGTCAATACTCAAGAGGTGGGTGAACAAAAACCCCCCACAAATTCTGACAAACTCCAATCAATAAGTTGATTGACAGCATGCCAGGGCGAATTGCAGAGGTCTTGAAAAAGAAGGGTCGACACTGCATATATAGACTCTTTACATAAACCTAATATAATTGTCAATAAAAGCCTTTGACACTTCTGAAATGCTTGTAATTATACCTCAGTAACATCTGACAAAAAGATCTAAAAACACTGAAGCAGCAGACTTTGTGAAAATTAAGATTTGTGTCATTCTCAAAACTTTTGGCAACAGCTGTACACACTTGTAGGGCCTGCATGTGTTTGTGCTTTAACATTGGAGTGAAAGCAATATTCCTAGGACCAGAATTCATGGTTAACTCAAAACTAATAACCTGTAAGGGCTTTTAAAGTATTGCCTATTAGGTACTGTTGTTTTCACCATTTAATGGGCATGCAAAACTTTTAGTCTTAACATGTTTGGTATTTATTTACTCGATGCAACCCCATCTTTTTATAACAAAAAAACGGTATTATATTATGGTTGTGTATTTTAAAATTCATTTTAGTGTATATTTTCCTAAAAATATGCAACTGATAAACAGTTGCACAAATATCATGCAAGACAATTTAATATATATAAAAAATAAAATGTATGTATAGTTGTTGAGTACTATATTCAACTAAAAATTATATATGTAGACTGTGGATGTGGTAATATTATTGGGTAAATTTATTTTATTTTTTATATTGTTTTTATATTATGAGTAGAGTGGTTCTTTAATATGGAAGTATGGCCCTTTAAACAGACTTTGTGCTGTTTACGGTGACAAATGTTTTTTTCCATTCTGGTCTAGTTAAAGACTCACATATTCATGTATAATATTTTGTATACTTACCATGGCATTTGGTCTGTATGATATGCATGCTATATGCAATGGTAATAATGTAATTGTTGCACTATCCGAGTAGTGTTGTGTAATATAACACAGCTGGGATTGATTGTTGCCAAAATGCAGAGTGTGCGTGGTATATATTTAGATGGTCTGACGTCTGCATCTGTACCGCCCCGTAAGGACGTTGTGGTGATGAAACGCGTAGGGCAGGGCCAGTCGGATGCTGACGTCAGTACGCTCCCTGCGATTGTCGGAAGGAATCTGAGTCGAGTGGAGCTTTTCTTTGCCTATGCGATTGATGCTGGTGTCGGTTTAGACACCTTATTTGTGAGTGGCTTTTAATCTTTTAATAAACGCATATTGTTTAAGACATGCTGCACCATTACGTTCTTTCTTTGTCCCTGAATATGGTCCCAATACACATGGAGATATGATGACTTATTTATGAAAGAGTGGCTGCAGAGTATTCCTCCTGAAAGAATCTGCCTATACTACAGAGGGGTGTTTCCTATCTGAAAATCACTACTGCAGAGCTTTGCACCAAACGTCTGGAATTTGCTGCTTTCATCGCTCCCAGAGCAAGAACTCTTATGCTGGTCTATAATCTGATCAGCATATAGCTCTGGTGAGTGTATTCAATTTATTCAGTGGTGGATTGATCACGGTGTTATATATTTTTTCACACAATGAATTTTGGATATGGTTATGATGTTTCGACTTTCACATATTGATTTATGGACACTTTTTAATTTGTTTATAATTTTTTATTAGTGCATTCCTATGTGTAATTTATTTAATGCCCCCCAAAAAAAAAATTGGGGGGGGGATTTGGAGTTATTGCTATATATAATTAAGGGTGTGGCGCTTTTCTAAGGTCACTGAGTTCCAAGTATGGCAGTTTTTACATTTTGGACCAATGCTGCTATACCTAAACCTCAGCTGTAAATAAACTGCTAGCCATCTTCAGTAGAATTTCAACAGATTTCAAACAGTGCTGATGCTTACTAAACGCCTGTAGCAGTATTTTAAAGGACCAGTCACAATCTCTGAGGTTTAGGTACGGATATTTTTGCATAGTTATGTTGATGCAGCTTGGACCAGTGTAAGTTTGCCTTTACAATACCTAGCCAGTCTCAGTGGAAAGCTGGAAATTGTTGTAGTAGACACTACTACTAAAATGATTGCCTCTATCTTCCAGGTCCTGTGACAAGCAGCTGCCTTGCTACTCAGTAAACATAGGGGATCGCTCAGTTGGCATGGGTGCCTTTTAGAGAACACTTTGTATTTTCTCAATGAATGCAAAGTGTTCTCTGATTGGACATGTTGGAGATTGAGACACCACCACCCTGCTTCTCCACCTTGTCCAGTCATACGTTTTGCATTCATTGAGAACATGTAAAGTGTTTTCTAAATGGTGCTCATGCACAGAACCCAGACGTTAGCGGCAATCAGCAGTGTCTACTACAGTGATTTCCAGCTTCCACAGGGGTTGGCCAAGTGTGGCACATGCATACTTACATTGGTCCAAGCTGGACCACTTCAGCTATGCAAAAATATCCAACCAGCTTTAAATCCCCAAAATGCAGATAAAGGGTGCTTTGAAGAATAATAATTAATAAAAAAAACAAAACTGGAAGATACTTTTCACTTGGGCTTTCATTTGTATGTAACCAGTAAATACAGCAAATATTTCAAAAGCTTTCAAGTACATAAAGTACAGTTATAACCATGACTATCATAAAAGACTATAGAATAATTGGTGAAACAGCAGTTTATAAATGCTGGTCATAGGCTATTAGGTGTTCTAAACACTGCAATGCTGGCAATCATTCATCAAAATGAAAGTGGGCCCAACAAAGTACCCTCACTCTCTCCATTCTTCTGACTTGATGTTGAAGAAATTGACACATGCCGTCACATGCACACAAAGACATCTATCCCAAATAAAAACCATACTTATTTATTCTTTATTTTTGGCACGACAAACCCCAGTGCCATAGTAACAGCTCGTTAGGACAAAGTGTGACCAGGCATGGCATTCATTGGGTGGAACCTAATGCTGACACAAGAATTATACTCCGACATCATTTAATTTATGTGTAAATATCTTAGAGCCAGACTAACATTTCTTAGCCATAAAAATAAAATGAAAATAAAAAAAAATATAAAGGACGAGAACAAGTTGGTTGTTTGCATATTTTATTTTTCTTTTTTTTTCCTCAATTCTTTTTTTTTTTTTTTTTTTTTTATTTCCAACTGAACACATCTGGCATATTTTACATTTTTGCAATAAAACATGGTTACAATAGCTTAAGGAATTGATATATCCAAAATATTTCACCATGATTTCAAGATGAAATGAATTTATCTTCCAGGTGTTCAATATCCTCCAATTCTAAATCTACAACTCAAGATATTGCTTACAGACTGATGAATAACTTAATATTTACGCAGACTCCGCAAATGTCTTGGAATCCAATTTTTCTCTTTTTTTTCTCTTTTTTTAAATACAAACAACAATGTAGAAGAAACTCAGTGGTAAAACTTACTAATACAAGGTGATGAACAAATAATTAATCACATCAATAAATAATGATATGTTTCTGGTGCAAAGTGCCAATACAAATAATTTTTATTTGACTTTTTTTCTCTTAAAATAAATGACTGCAAGTGTGTGTGTAAATTCTTGAGAAAATTACATTCCTGTTACATGCCTCATAGCCCTACTGACACAATATGTACATCTATGACAATACAGTCACTAAATATACAAAGAAAGAACAAGTGGATTGACCCCTGGATGTGTCATTTTAACAGTACACTGTGCAGGAATTCCCGACAGCCATCACTTTAGGAGCATAAAACACACAGCATGGTCAGTGTCTTAGGCTAAGAATTTGGCTTTTTGGTGATGCCGCCACTTCATCTCGTAGACCGGCACCATTTTTTTTTGTTAACTATAGCCTAAGCAATTCAATTAAAATATATAAAAAAAAAACATAAATCACCTTCTGTCTTCCTTGACCTCTGCTATTTGTTTGCTGTGGAGAAGTTTCAATTTCTGGTCAAAAACTGGAGTAGTTCGGCACCATAAAATATAAATACCCTTTCCAGGGAAAAACACCAGGGCATATGTTAATCGTTGCCTTATCTCTCTTTTATAATGGTCATAAATAAAATAGGTACAGCAAGTGTGAGAGATATATGGCAAACCATGGCTTCATATCCCTATGTTACGAAGGTTTATGGGATTTGACGTAAAAGGGAAAAAAAAAAAACACAAAGTGCAAAGCATATTTTGGTGTGAATGTTAAAAGGATTGGATAGACCCATATTCAACCTTTTAAAGCAAGCCGCGTCCTTTTTACGTTTCCAGAATATACCTGCTCCATCAGGTTTAAAGTACAAGCACAGTTTAGCTTCACGATAAAACTAAGAAACTTTTTTTTGTTTGTTCTTTATACAAGGTTTTACTTTTACAAAAGTATCCCTTTTAAAGTTAAAGATGTGCATCTGATGTACAAAGTATCAAACATATTTTTTTTTTTTTTCATTTTTTTTTTCACAGCTTGAAAAGAGGCTGGAAATGGGATGTAAGACGTGTGGACTAAACACCATCACAGCTCGGACACATAGTCTTCTCCAAAATGTCTTGTTTCCGCAGTGTGTCCCACCAGCTTTGTTTAAAATTTTTTCTTAGAAAGAATGAAAATTGAAATAATTCTGAGACTCCATTTCATCGTCAGTTTGCATGGTACAAGCGTGCCTTTAGCAGCTGGTGTTCAGTTGTGAAAAAGAAACACAATGAAAAGTGGTTTTGCTGACTACAATGTACAGCTATTGCTGGGTGTAATGGAATGTACAACGGAGGAGCTCTACGCAGACTTGCTTTTCCACCGGAGGTGACAACGCCTAGGAACTGCAGCGCTTGTGCTCTCAGCATGAAAACTTGGCATTCAGCACTTCAGTCAACCTCAGTATCTGTTCTGATGTTCGTAATGCCACCGATTAAAATCTATGTTAAAAGCTACAATGCTACCAGAAGCCATGCCAGTGATCAATGTCCTGTAAGGAAAGACAAAAATGAAACAGATCAGAATTGCTTATTTCATATATTCACTGCATTATACAGTATAAAGTAGACCAAATATATACAATGGAGGTTTTTTTTTTAGCTGTCTAAGATTTGTATTTTTATCTCTCCAGTCCCCTAACACCACACAGGCAGATGGATGACACTACCTACAATTAGTAGTGCACCGAAATGAAAATTCTGGTGCAGAAACCGAAAATTCAAAATGCACGTGGCCAAAAACCGGAACTGAAATGCGCAGTTTTTAAAAATGAATATATATTTTTTGGAAAAAAATACACTTCGTTTAAAAAAACAATATATACCCCAATTTTTTTTGTAAAATATAAAAGAGGATGTTACGATGAGTAAATAGATATCCAACATGTCACGCTTTAAAATTGTGCACGCTCGTGGAATGGCGTGAAACTGTGGTACTTAAAAATCTCCATGGGTGATGCTTTAAAAAATGTCTACAGGTTAGCAGTGTAAAGTTACAGAGGAGGTCTAGTGTGAGAATTATTGCTCTTGCTCTGATGTTCGTGGCGATACCTCACATGTGTGGTTTAAAAACCATTTACATATGTGGGCATGGTCTACGTATGCATTCACCACTATGTGTGAGCACGGGGGGACAGGGGCACTTTAAACTTTTTTAAAAAATGAATTCAATCTTTTTTTTGTTTGTTTGTTTTTTTTTGCACTGTTCTTTTAAAAAAAATGTAATCACTTTTATTCTTAACACAAGAA
Source organism: Staurois parvus (assembly GCF_062004578.1). Classification (NCBI taxonomy): domain Eukaryota; kingdom Metazoa; phylum Chordata; class Amphibia; order Anura; family Ranidae; genus Staurois; species Staurois parvus. Next base: position 5,079,591 of record NW_028318340.1, read on the forward strand.
ATGCATGCATCCCTTGTGATAGTAATTAGTGACAGGTCCTCTCTATGGAGAGATATGGGGTCAATAAGGCAATGTAAAGCATTAGATGAAAAAAAGCATTGAACTAGTGCTTTAAAAAAAAAAAAATGGCCAAAATGTGAAGTGACATCACTACGGTCCTCCAAGGGCATAGAGAGTGACGGTCATCTTTCCTTCACTCATCTCTATACCCAGCGCTGGGATCGATGGTTTCTCAGGTAAGGCTGAACTACCGAGCGGCGGCCGGTGTGGCAACGGCAGGGAGGCAGGCAGTGGTGAGTGCCATGCAGCGGCAAGGGGCGGTGGCCGAAAAGGTGTTTTCAGCCGAAACGTTTCGGCCATGGAAATTTCTGTGCATCCCTAACTACAATTACATATAACAGCGATGTCCTCTCTCAACCCCCAGCATGGTGATTAGACAGTGCAAAAGTAGCGAGAGTGATGACATCCCTCCCTCTGATCTCTCCTCCAACTGGCATGTGCCTTGTCAGCACACTTGCATGCAGCATACTTGATGGGTTCTGAATCCTGTCCATCTCTCCAAGTTTGGGAGCTGTTGTACAGGGGATTGCTATGCAGAGTCATACAAAGCAGTGTGCTTCCAGTGGAAAGCACACACACAGCCTCATAGTAAAACACACACAGCACACACTTTGATTGCCCCAGATGTTAACCCCTTCCTTCCCAGTGCCATTATTACAGTGTCAGTGTTTTTTATTAGCACTAATCACTGTATTGGTGTCACTGGGGATGTCAGTGACACCAAGTCAGTCCTCCCCCCCAGTGTCAGAATGCCCACCACAGTCCCACTGTAAGTCGCTAATCGCTGCCATTACTAGTATAAGAAAAAATTCCAGTATATCTACCGCCATTTGTAAACGCTATAACTTTCACGTAAACTAATTAATCTATACGTATTGGCATTTTTTTAGCAAAGAAATGTAGCTAAATACATTTTGCCCCAAATTTATGTCGCAATTTGATTTTTTACATCTTTTTATTGGACATGTTTAATAGCAAAAAGTAAACAATATTGTTTATAGAGCAAAAAATAAAAAATGCACAGGTGATCAAATACCACTGAAAGAAAACGCCATTTGTGGGAAAAAAAAGGACATAAATTTCATTGGGGTGCAACATTGCATGACCGCGCAATTGTCAGTTAAAGTAACACAGCCCCATAATGCAAAAAGTGTCCTGGTCAGGAAGGGGGGGAAATCCTCTGGAGGGAAAGTGGTTAATTAAGCTGAAAATAACCTGGAAGCTGATTGGTTTCCTGCAGAGCTGCAGCAGATTTTTCACTCTCTGGTTTTAGTAAGTCAGCCCCCTCTGTATCCAGTGACAAATCTCTTGAATCTTATATACATTGAGTGCATTGCTACAGCCTGGTTTAAGGTAGTGATCCAACTTTGGTGTTTGTAGGTGAATAATAACGTGTATCTACATCCAACCGAATATTAGCTTTATCATGTTAATGTAAGTTAAAAACCAGCAATCAATATTTTCCAATCTACAGCTTTCGCTGAAATTTTACATGGCAATTATGCCAAAGGGGGCGTTAACAACAGTGCGCTTACAAATGTGATATGCGTTTTTGAAAACGTATATCGTGTTTTAGCAAGTTTGTTTAAAATTTTATGCATTACGTATTTTCATCCCTGATCACTTGGGAAAAATCGACATATGAATCACAAAACACACTTAAAAAAGTGCAGTGCAATTTGGTGCACTTTGACTATAAAGGAAGGTGCATTTTTTCAAACAGGGCACTGAAAATGTAGCATGCAGGACTCTTTAAAGGCGCAGCGCACTGTAAAAACATGTAGTGCATAGATGTGAACAGTTAGATACTATTATTATTATGCAGTATTTATATAGCGCCAAAAGGTTTGCTCAGCGCTCTACATTATAGTAGGGGACAGAACATGAGACGATACAGTGACAAGACAAAACACGAGAGGTTTGAGGGCCCTGCTCTTTCGAGCTTACAATCTAGGAGGGAGGGGATAGTGGTACAGGAGGAAGTGGCTGTGGGGGATGGAGTAGTAGGAGGAGTGTAGAGTGTAGATCAGGAATTAGGTGAGGGTGGGGTAGGCTTCCCTGAAGAGATGGGTTTTCAGGGTGCGCCTGAAGGTGAGGAGGGAAGGTGACAGTCTGATGGATTGTGGTAGAGAGTTCCAGAGGATGGGGGAAGTCCTGGAGAAGTCCTGCAGTCGGGCGTGGGAGGTGGAGACCAGGGAGCTAGAATGTAGGAGGTCTTGTGAGGAGCGAAGATTACGGGTTGGGTGGTATTTGGGTATCAGGTCGGTGAGGTAGTTTGGGGCAGCGTTATGAATGGATTTGTATGTCAGTTTTAGTAGTTTGAATTTAATGCGTTGAGCAATCAGAAGCCAGTGGAGGGATTGACAGAGGGGGGTGGCAGAAGAGAAGCGGTTAGTAAGGTGGATGAGTCTGGCTGCTGAGTTCAAGATAGATTGAAGTGGGGATAGCCTGTGATGAGGTAAGAAGGTGAGGAGGGAGTTGCAGTAGTCCAGACATGAGATAATAAGGGAGTGAACAAGTTGTTTAGTAGTGTCTGGGGTTAGGAATGTACATATTTTGGAGATGTTGCGGAGATGGAGCCTGCATGAGTTTGCCAACGATTGGACATGGGGTTGGAAGGACAGGTTTGAGTCAAGAGTGACAGATATGATTTAAAGGGGACTTTTTTCACTTTTGACACAACGGGAAGGCGTGTTTTAGTGTGGCAAAAGCATAATACAAAATCACCAATTTACTGTTAACCTCTGTCTAACCCCAGGGCCTTAATCTAATCCAGCCTCTAAACCCCTTTCCCTAAATTTAGCACCCAACCTTAGCCTCCAAATCTGTCACTTAAAGTGATATTAAAGGTATACATTTTCTTTTTAAAAATAACAAGCATGTTTCAGTGGTTTTGCACAGAGCAGCTCCAATCCTCCTCTTCTCAGGTCCCCCACCGACACTCTGGGCTCCTCCCCCTTCCCCTGCAGAATGCCCCCACAGCAAGCTGCTTTATATGGGGGCATTTGTGCATGCTCACTCCCAAGCACCGTTCAGTGTGTCCACAGAACAGGGCTCAATGAGGATGCAGAGAGCCGGGAGAGCCTTGGCTCTCATGCACATTGCTAGAGATCGGGCTCAGTATTAGGAAGGAGGGGGTCTGGGGGAAAGCTGGACACAGAAGGTTTTTTACCTTCATGCATAGAATGCATGAAGGTAAAAAACCTCCAGACTTACAACCACTTTAACTGAAGCTACCTCAATACATAACCCTTAAACTTAAGGCTTGGAATTCTAATGGTGCATAACCTACAGCAAGTGCATTCCCTTCATTACAGCATTGATCGGTGGCACAGGTAGCAGGATAGGCACGTATTCTATGTCATCTTTACAGAGACTGCTTTTTATTAAAGAATGACTATAATGCTGATAACACTGGAATTCTGTTGGAAAATCGTAGGGCCAGAACACAATACGACAAAAGTTCAGCATTGAAAACTCCATTCCTCAATTTGTTGGGCTAAATACAAATGTAAAGATTTATTTAGGACAGGTCAAACACAACTGAACACAGTAATGATGCTTTCTTGGGAAGGAGAATATAAAAATTGGGCACGTATTCTATGTTATGATTAGAGACAGTATTGCGCAGTCAGACCATAAAATGCAGGATTGATATCTTTCTGGTTTGTTCTAAATAACAGGCACAATGCTGTTAAATTGGTAGTAGTTCCCCTTGCTGACTAATATACAGACTACTCCTTTTTATGTATTTAGCAATACGAATAGAAGGCTAAATGATTTGGGTCACATTTTTACAATTCAATTGACTTCTCTATGTGCACATTAAAAGTTAAACATAGTTGTAGACTCACCTTTGATCATGTGACAGATCCATTGCTCTTATTCCAGCATCACAGCCAGGGTAAATATAGAGCTGTTTAAAATCACACGCTTGCCAGACTTCTACAACACCATTATCTCCACCAGTCACAAGGTTCTGGCCATCACTGCTCAGAAGGATGGCCTGGATGAAAAAGAACATAGCATTCATTCACAGCCGTTTCAATGAGATTAATTATTATGGCAGAAAATTTAGACAGCACATAACAAAAATGACGATTTACTGGCTAGGCAAAGATCTCCAGCCAGGAAGAGAACCCTGGCAATAAAGTAGAACCTTGGGGCAGTATCGCCTTTTAAGTTCATGAGCTATTGTTATTTATTATACATGTATTGCAATTTGATGTTTAAAACCATTACATTACAACACTGATATTCTGTTTGTATCAACTAGACATTTCTATTCATAATGTTCACAGCACCATATCAAATTGTAGACTGAGCCGTCTTCTCTTTTTATCAAACTTTCCCATGAAAAATATAGATTCATATTGCACTGCAGGAATCTATTATTTCTGAAATTACTTTGAAGTTTGTATTCTCAAATAAATTTGAAGAACTTGAAGAATTCAATCCCTTATCAGTCACCTGTATGAACAACCCACCAACGCTCACAACTGTAGGCTTTTTTCAGCTTAACACAGTATGGTGTCAGAAGTGTGTAGTGCTCCTGTTCCATTCTAGCATGCTGGTTTTGACTGTGATCTATTTTCCTTGTCTATCTGTCCACCTGCAAGGTGATTGATGTGGCCAGTCTCTGGATGGTGACCAAAGCGGTTTTAGAAGCCAGCCAAGCCTGCAGTCTCAGGCTTGTGATAGTATTTAACATGTGCTTCAAGCTTCCTGTTTGTCTGTCCTGTTCCTGCTAGTTTGGATTCTCTTGTTGACGACCTTGGATTAGATATTGACTACACTCAGAACTCAGTCTGCCCTGAACCTGGACTGTGTTTGACCACTTGCCTGTCTGCCAACTGCATGTACCTGTTCACTGTGCTCAGTTTGCACCTGCCCCGGCATGGTAACCAAGCACTATAGCATTATGTATAAGACCCGGGGGCAACCGAGTACCGGTAGGACTGCTTGCCTTATGGGAAAGTAGGCTGCTATAGGTAAAGAACAAAGAAGTCAGCTATAGTGCCTGACCACCTGTGTTAGGGGTAAGCTTGACAATGGCTTGAGACACCCATTAGAATTTAGATGGAAGATGCTAGATGATTGCTATTGGTAACAGGCAGGTTTCTTTCAGACACTTGATATGCATTCCTGAAGAAAAATAGTTGGGCGGGGCTTACTACATCACTTCCGCATTCCTATTTCTGGTCCGTGGACAGCAGGTGGCTCCAGAAAGTGGTTTAAATGCTCTGTGACTTGTGTATACAGTATACAAACACTGTTATTGAGTAAGTGTATTTTAATTGTTTTAAATTGCCAAGTCCCCTTCAATATTTCAGCTGGTAGAGCGGAGGACTGTAGAGACAAAAATAACTTGCCAATAAATGTGGAATTACACTATTGGAGGTTACCTCCTGTTTTTTTTTCCCTTTGCATATACAAACTAGAGGAAATTTTATGAAGACGTGGACCTGGGAAGAGTATCTGGATAAAGCTGATAGAGGGAAGATACACTCTTAAAGTGCTAAAGACAAAGACCCATTTATAGGGGGTCATAGAGATTTGGTGAGTGTTCACAGCGGGAGCACACATCGGTCACAATAAGTGAAGATATTGGATTTTCTACTTCTGGGCACAAGGCACTTTTTAAGAAGTACTTTATCAACTCCGAATCTCAACACTCTTTATTGGATATCTGTACCTCACACAGAGACTTGTGTTGCTGACTTTTGCACAGAATTTATATTGTAGGAAACTTCCCATTGGAAGTTTTTCCTCTACTCCTGTTCTGGTAAATGCCTGCAGTATCAATGTTAGATTCAGCTATTTGTAGGAACCAGCTGAAACACCAAAAGAGCTGATTTGTTTACTAAGCATAAATATATGTTTTATTGAGCAAATCAAAAACTTGTGAATTTTGGTAATGCATTATTAAACATCAAATGTAAAAACGTGAACACAATAAGCACAAAAGATGAACATTTACAGTGCGTTGAGTTAACAGTATTCACAAACTATTAGTGGTAGAAAAACACTGACAGTTTTTAATGAAGCTTGGAGTTCAATATTTTAGCTTGAAGATGCCGAACACAAAAAAAAAAAAGAAGGTATCAGCACCTACCCTGGTTGAATCCGTGATCTCCATCTGGCCCAGAAGCTTGCCATTAATGCTAAAGTTGCAAAACCGGCCTCTTTCATAATATATAATACAATGACCCTCACTGGAAACGGAAATCAAACGAGGGTATAAGCAATTCTCTGGGCCCTCCAGTGCTCTGAGTAGATCTCCAGTGATGGTGTGGACCAAGCATGGACCCTCTGAGGGAAAAAAAATTATGAAAAAGATTGCTTAGCATCATACTAGAGCTAGAGAAGAACAAGTTGTCACACATATGACTCAACTAGATTTAATGTTCAAAATCCCCATGACAATGTTCATATAGGAGCTGGATGCAGAAGCTCATTCAAGTAATTTAGCTCTTGTGTAAAAATGTCTCATTGTTCCATCAAATTCAGGTAAATAAGACAATTTGAAGCTAGTTTACTAAAATAATTGAGAATGATCACAGAATAAATGCAATGATCACAATTATACAAGTATTTGCAGATGAAAGAAGTAAACTGGTGTTTTCTTTCTACATGACTGGATAATTGAAGTGAATCTTCACAACATTTATTGTATGAACATTCCCAAAATCAGCCTCTCCGTGTTCACTGTGAGGCATCACAGTCCAATGCAGGCCAACCCTCCATCTAGCCCTGTGGCAATACACTCTACTTAGCTGGCCATAGATGGATTGTACCTCTGCCGTTTCAGAAGGGACCAGCTGAGATTTGCCCCATTTATGGGCAGGCTGGTTGTATTGAAGTGGATAAATCAAGCCTGTTGGATTTTTTGCTTGTGATGACTGCCGGCAGCTATTGCCGCTAGCAGTGATCACTGTGTTCTGCCAGCAAGGAAGGCGCCCTGCTGACAGAACACAATAGCACTGCGGGAGGGATTGGAGGAAAGAAAATCTCATCATCTATGGCTTGCCTTAGGCTGGATAGTAGCAGTGATATAAGGTAAACAATAAATGGTAAATAGGTGTAGTACAGAATAAACCCATTACAAGTTATTGTAATGCAGAATAAATCATATAGAAAAGGAAAGCATGTAGAATGCAAACTTCAAGCATGCTGCAGGCAACCTTGGTTCTTTTTCAGAGTGTGTAGCAGTTATTGGATCCCGGGAACACATGACAAGTCCAACAAGTTTATACAAAATGGTATAACAAAAGCCTTATGAAGAACTAAGTTCTTCTGTTCATCATTTTAGCCATTATATATACAAACTCCTCAGCCACTAAAATATAGAGGAAACTGGTTGTTTGAAAAGACAGTTTTTTTTTTTTAATCTTATTGTTAACAACTAATGCTCCTTGACCCAGAATAGCTACATGTGTAGGTTTTGCTTTAAAATACCCAAGACCCTTTCTGCACCTATTTGCCATAGTATGATAAGAAAGAAAACAGCAAGGAAAGGAAAATTAAGTGTAAGAAAGCACACATTAATGAAGAAAAGGAAGCAAGTTAAGAAAACACAAACACACACAAACATATACTATCTAAAATAAGCAAAGCATCATTCATTTATTCTCTAATCAACAAGGAGATTTTTGTCTCTCTATATTTCTAAAATCAATTATCTTCAAATTAGGTGCAGACATCTGCTCGGTCTGATTACTACATCTTTCCATGTTCTATGTTTCGATAAGCTTAATACGTGGATAGCACATATGTTAAGATACAAACATCAATGCAAACACAGTAGCCACTGACACACGGCACAAGAAAAGAGCTAAATTATTCAAAGCAAATTGTAGGACATTCAGACAAGGTCAGTGGGCTGTGAGGGAGGAAGTCGTACACATATTTACTACATGATTCTCTGCGGCACTCCTCCATTGTCTCTGAAAGTTAGAACACAGATGTAAAGAAAATGCGCCCTTTCTGGGTGATCACCCCTTTTGTTCTTTCAATGAATTGTGGATTATTCACTCCTGGCTGCACGTAAATGAAAGTAATTTGGCAGCTCAAAAAAAGTCACTGAGAGGTCTGTAATATTGTGAAGAGTACATCTCACATAATCATTGTTTTCCTGAAAAGCACAATATTAAACTCGTTCTATGTGGCCTTTCTCTCTTGTAGCCTTTTAACATAAAACAAATTAAGTTTAACTGTAAATAATCGATAAGCAATGCTTCAAGTAGTTACCTACTACTAGATGTTTTTATTGCTCCTAACTGATACCTGATAACAAGGGCTACAAGTGTCATTACAGAGTGAGGACTGATCATTAAATGATTTATCCCTCCTTTTACATACACTATTTTGCCAAAAGTATTGGGATGCCTGCCTTTGCACGCACATGAACTTTATTGGCATCTCAGTCTTAGTCCGTAGGGTTCAATATTGAGCTGGCCCACCCTTTGCAGCTATAACAGATTCAAATCTTCTGGGAAGGTGTCCACGAGGTTTAGGAATGTGTCTATGGGAATGTTTGACCATTCTTCTAGAAGTGCATTTGTGAGGTGAGGCACTGATGTCGGACGAGAAGGCCTGGCTCGCAGTCTCCGTTCTAATTCATCCCAAAGGTGTTCTATCGGATTGAGGTCAGGACTCTGTGCAGGCTAGCAAAGTTCCTCTACCCCAAACTCGCTCATCCATATCTTTATGGACCTTGCTTTGTGCACTGGTATGTTGGAACAGGTAGGGGCCACCCCAAACTGTTCCCACAAAGTTGGGAGCATGAAATTGTCCAAAATATCTTGGTATGTTGGCATCTTAAGAGTTCCGTTCACCAGAACTAAGGGGCCAAACCCAACTCCTGAAGAACCTCACACCATAATCCCCTCTCCACCAAACGTTACACAACGCAGTCAGGCAAGTGCTGTTCTCCTGGCAACCACCAAACTCAGACACGTCCATCAGATTGCTAGACAAAGAAGCATGATTCATCACTCCAGCGGACACATCTCCACTGCTCTAGAGTCCAGTGCCGGTGTGCTTTACACCACTGCATCCAACACTTTGCATTGCACTTGGTGAGGTAAGGCTTGAATGCAGCTGTTCAACCATGGAAGCCTATTCCGTGAAGCTCTCTACACACTGTTGTTGTGCTAATCTGAAGGCCACATGAAGTTTGGAGGTCTTCAGCTATTGACTCTGCAGACAGTTGGTGACTTCTCCGCACTGTGCTGACCCTGCTCTGTCATTTTACGTGGCTGAGTTGCTGTTGTTCTCAGTTGCTTCCACTTTGTTACAGTATCTCACAGAAGTGAGCACACCCCTCGCATTTTTGTAAATATTTTATTATATCTTTTCATGTGACAACACTGAAGAAATGACACATTGCTACAATGTAAAGTAGTGAGTGTACAGCTTGTATAAAAGTGTAAACTTGCTGCCCCTCAAACTAACTCAACACACAACCATTAATGTCTAAACTGCTGGCAACACGAGTACACCCTTAAGTGAAAATGTCCAAATTGGGCCCAAAGTGTCAATACTTTGTGCGGCCACCATTATTTTCCAGCACTGCCTTAACCCTCTTGGGCATGGAGTTCACCAGAGCTTCACAGATTGCCACTGGAGTCCGCTTCCACTCCTCCATGATGACATCACAGAGCTGGTAGATGTTAGAAACCTTGCGCTCCTCCACCTTCCATTTGAGGATGCCCCACAGATACTCAATAGGGTTTAGGTTTGGAGACATGCTTGCCCAGTCCCATCACCTTTACCCTCAGCATCTATAGCAAGGCAGTGGTCGTCTTGGAGTCGTGTTTGGGGTCGTTATCATGTTGGAATACTGCCCTGTGGCCCAGTCTCCAAAGGGAGGGGATCATGCTCTGCGTCAGTATGTCACAGTACATGTTGGCATGCATGGTTCCATGAACTGTAGCTCCCCAGTGCCAGCAGTACTAATACAGCCTCAGACCATGACACTCCCACCACCATGCTTGACTGTAGGCAAGACACACCTGTCTTTGTACTCCTCACCTGGTTGCCGCCATATACGCTTGACACCATTTGAACCATATAAGTTTAAGGTTTCATCAGACCACAGGACATGGTTCCAGTAATCCATGCCCTTAGTCTGCTTGTCTTCAGCAAACGGTTTGTGGGCTTTCTTGTGCATCATCTTTAGAAGAGGCTTCCCTCTGGGACGACAGCCATGCAGACCAATTTGATACAGTGTGCAGCGTATGGAGCACTGAAAGGTGACCCCCCACCCCTTCAACCTCTGCAGCAATGCTGGCAGCACTCATACGTCTATTTCCCAAAGACAACCTCTGGATATGACGTTGAGCATGTGCACTCAACTTATTTGGTTGATCATGGTGAGACCTGTTCTGAGTGTAACCTGTCCTGTTAAACCGCTGTATGATCTTGGCCACCGTGCTGCAGCTCAGTTTCAGGGTCTTGGCAGTCTTCTTATAGACTAGGCCATCTTTATGTAGAGTAACATTTCTTTTTCTCAGATCCTCAGAGAGTTCTTTGCCATGAGGTGCCATGTTGAACTTTCAGTGACCAGTATGAGAGTGAGAGCGATAACACCAAATTTAACACACCTGCTCCCCATTCACATCTGAGACCTTGTAACACTAACGAGTCACATGACACTGGAGAGGGAAAATGGCTAATTAGGCCCAATTTGGACATTGTCACTTAGGGGTGTACTCACTTTTGTTGCCAGCGGTATAGATTAGCCATACATTAATGGCTGTGTGTTGAATTATTTTGAGGGGACAGCAAATTTACAGTTATACAAGCTGTACACTAACTAATTTACATTGTAGCAAAGTGTAATATCTTCAGTGTTGTCAAATGAAAAGATATAATAAAATATTTACAAAAATGTGAGGGGTGGACTCACTTCTGTGAGATACTGTATAACACCACTAACAGTTGACCGTGGAATATTTAGTAGCAAGGAAATGTCATGGATGGTCTTACTGCACAAGTGGCAACCTATCACGGTACCACGCTTGAATTCACTGAGCTCCTGAGAGTGACCCATTCTTTCACAAATGTTTGTAGAAGCAGTCTGCATACCTAGGTGCTTGATTTTATACAACCGGGGCCATGGAGGTGATTGGAACACCTGAATACAGTATTGGGAGTCCCTATACTTTTGGCAATATAGTGTAAATCGGATTGTTATTAAATTAACAATAAGGTACTGAGATGGCCCTTCCTTCACTATACAGGAGCATTCAGCTTTCACAAGTTAGGTGATCTCCACATGACTACCTTTGTGGCAGTACTTTGCAGTCTTTGCTTATCGCTATTCAACTCAGCACTACCAATTAAATGAACAGAGTACTGGGTAAAGCTTTCAGACTGCTGGATCTTTTCTGATGCTGTTTGTGATCCCCAAATTTCTTGTAACAGGTAAAGCAGCCCTTTGAATATGATTTGCTCACACATACAAGTTGTATTCCCTAATAATGTAGTGACCCCTGTCTCACCCCTAATAGGGATCTCATATGGCCAAGAACACAGATAGCTGTTCCTAAATCGAAGGAGCTCTGGAAATCAATTACAAACTGGTGAGACCAAATTGCTCACAATAATAATCAGAATAGGGGAACAGAATGGCTCATTCCAGGCCAGCGTGAAATAGACCCCTACAATATGAAATAGAAAAATTATCTTTCAGTTGTATTTAAAGGAAACAATGTGTTAAAGAGTCAGTTCTAAAAAAGACAAATGGTGAAATTTCTCAGCTCTGACTTCCCTGTTGAAGTTAACTTCTCCTTATAAATGAAACGTTCAACAGGCAGTTGAACATCTCCTTTGGAATGGGAATATCACATTGTGACAACTTGAGGCTCAGATCTTATACGAATTGTATAGTTGAAGTTCCTGATTACAGTGAACCTATTCATCTGATCCAGAATCCATCTGAATAAATATTAGTTTTGGATTTATTCATTTTATTTATTTCAGGAACTTGTATAGCGCTGTCAATTTACGCAGCGCTTTACATACAGAGGATAAAATAAGTATTGAACACATCACCATTTTTCTTGGTAAATATATTTCTAAAGGTGCTATTGACATGAAACTTTCACCATGTCGGCAACAACCTATGCAATCCAAATATACAAAGAAACCAACACAAAAGTTCAGAAATTAGGTAATGTGTAATAAAATGGAATGACAAAGGGAAAAAGTATTGAACACATGAAGAAAAGGAGGTGCAAAAAAGCATAGAAAGCCAAGACGCCAGGGGAAATCTATCAGTAATTAGAAAGCAATCCTGCCCCTTTGCAGTGCAAATTAATATCAACTGGTTCAGTCTCAACTGATGGCCTGTAAAATTCTGTCTCATTACCAAGGTGTCACACAAGAAACATTTCATGATGGGTAAAAGCAAAGAGCTCTCTCAAGACCTTCGCAACCTTATTATTGCAAAAAATACTGATGGCATTGGTTACAGAAGGATTTCTAAACTTCTGAATTTTCCAGTGAGCACTGTTGGGGCCATAAGTCAGAAGTGGAAAGAACATCATTTCACCATTAACTGGCCATGACAGGTGCTCCTCACAAGATTTCTGACAGAGTAGTGAAAAGAATTATCAGAAGAGTTGTCCCAGAGCCAAGGACCACTTGTGGAGAGGCTATGGAAGACCTGGAATTAGCAGGTTCAATTGTTTCAAATAAAACAATAAGTAATGCACTCAACCACCATGGCCTGTATGCACACTCACCATGCAATACTCCACTGCTGAAGAAAAAGTGAGTTGAAGCTTGATTAAAAAGTTTGCTGCACAACATTCACACAAGCCAGTGAAATACTGGGAGAATATAGTCTGGTCAGATGAGACCAAAATTAAATTCTTTGGATGCCATAATACACACCATGTTTGAAGGTCAAATGGCACTGCACACCACCCCAAAAACACCATACCAACAATGAAGTTTGGAGGTGGGAACATCATGGTGTGGGGCTGCTTGTCAGCAGACGGTACTGGCAAACTTCATATCTTTGAAGGAAGGATGAATGCAAAAAAATGTACCAAGATATTCTTGATAAAGATTTACAGCCATCTACCAGGATGATGAAGATGAAACGATGGTGGACATTTCAACAAGACAATGATTCCAAACACAAAGCCAAGGAAACTCAACTGGTTTCAAAGAAAGAAAGAAAATAAAGTTGCTAGAATGACTCAGCCAAACACCTAACTGGAATCCAATTGAAAATCTATGGAAAGAATTAAAGATCACAGTTCATAGAAGAGGCCCACAGAACCTTCAAGATTTGAAGACTTTGTGTGGAAGAATGGGCCAAAATCACACCTAAGCAATGCATGCGACTAATTTCTCCATACAGGAGGCATTGTGAGGCTGTCATTACCAACAAAGGATTTTGTACAAAGTATTTAATACATTTCAGTTAGCGTGTTGAATACTTTTTCCTTGTGTCATTCCATTTTATTACAGATAACTGAATTTCTGAACTTGTTTGTTTCGGTTTCTTTGTATGTACAGATTGCATGGGTTGTTACCAACATGTGGGGAAAATATCATGCAATAGCACCTTCGTAAATATATTTACTGAGAAAAATGGTGACGTGTTCAATACTTATTGTACTCGCTGTGTATATTGTACATTCACATCCCTTCCTGCCCTCCAGGAGCTTACAATCTAAGGTCCCTAACTCACATTCATAGACACACATACTAGGGCCAATTTTAGACAGAAGCCAATTAACCTACGAGCATGTCATTGGAGTGTGGGAGGAAACCGGAGTACCCAGGCACAGGAAAAAATGCAAACCTCAGGCAAGTAGTGCTGTGACTGAGATATGAAACGATGACCCTATTCCCACTAGGTGGAAGTGCTAACCACTTAGCCATTTTTAACTGAATATTTCTGATACGTTTTAACTGACTTATTTCAGTATACACTGTATGTGCTTTATTAAAAGATGCCAAAAATATAGATTTCAAAAGTTCACACATACAGTGCATCCAGAAAGTATTCACAGCGCTTAACTTTTGCTACATTTTGTCATGTTACAGCTTTATTCCAAAATGGATTAAATTCATTTTTTTCCTCAACATTCTACAAACAATACCCCATAATGACAACATGAAAGAAGTTTGTTTTCAAATCTTTGCAATTTATTAAAAATAAAAAAAAACAAAAACCACATGTACATAAGTATTCACAGCCTTTGTTGAATACTTTGTTGAAGCACCTTTAGCACCAATTACAGCCTCAAGTCGTTTTGAGTATGATGCTACAAGCTTGGCACACCTATTTTTGGGCAATTTCACCCATTCTTCTTTGCAGTACCTCTCAAGCTCCATCAGGTTGGATGGGGAGTGTCGGTGCACAGTCATTTTCAGATCTCTCCAGAGATGTTCGATCGGGTTCAAGTCTGGGCTCTGGCTGGGCCACTCCAGGACATTCACAGAGTTGGGCTGTAGCCACTCCTTTGTTATGTGGGCTGTGTGCTTAGGGTCATGGTCCTGTTGAAAGATGAACCGTCACCCCAGTCTAAGGTCCAGAGCGCTCTGGAACAGGTTTTCATCAAGGATGTCTCTGTATACTGCTGCATTCATCTTTCCTTCGATCCTGACTAGTCACCCAGTTCCTGCCACTGAAAAACATCTCCACAGCATAATGCTGCCACCACCATGCTTCACTGTAGAGATGGTATTGGCCAGGTGGTAAGCAGTTCCTGGTTTCCTCCAGACATGACGCTGGGCATTCAGGCCAAAGAGTTCAATCTTTGTTACATCAGACCAGAGAGTTTTGTTTCTCATGGTCTGAGAGTCCCTCAGGTGCCTTTTGGCAAACTCCAGGCAGGCTGCCATTTGCCTTTTACTGAGGAGTGGCTTCTGTATGGCTACTCTACCATACAGGCCTGATTGGTGGAGTGCTGCAGAGATGGTTGTTCTTCTGGAAGGTTCTCCTCTCTCCACAGAGGAACGCTGGAGCTCTTTCAGTGTGACCATCAGGTGCTTGGTTACCTCCCTGGCTAAGGCCCTTCTCCCTCGATCGCTCATTTTGGCAGGGCGACCTGTTCTAGGAAGATTCCTGGTGGCTCCAAACGTATTCCATTTACAGATGATGGAGGCCACTGTGCTCATTGGGACCTTCAATGCTTCAGACATTTTTCTGTACCCTTCCCCAAATCTGTGCCTTGATACAATCCTGTCTCGGAGGTCTACGGACAATTCCTTGGACTTCATGGCTTGGTTTGTGCTCTGACATGCACTGTGAACTGTGGGACCTTATATAGACAGGTTTATGCCTTTCCTAATCATGTCCAATCAACTAAATTTCCCACAGGTGGACTACAATCAAGTTGTGGAAACATCTCAAGGTTGATCAGTGGGAACAGGATGCACCAGAGTTCAATTTTGAGTGTCATGGCAAAGGCTGTGAATTCTTATGTACATGTGGTTTTATTTTTTTGTTTTTTATTTTTAATAAATTGCAAAGATTTCATTATGGGGTATTGTTTGTAGAATGTTGAGGAGAAAATGAATTTAATCCATTTTGGAATAAGGCTGTAACATAACAAGATGTGGCAAAAGTTAAGCGCTGTGAATACTTTCTGGATGCACTGTACATAGATAAAAAAAATGTAAATTTCAGGAAAAAACAGGATAAGGGAACACATTGATTAAAAGTACTTTGGTGATGCAGCAATGTGGATTCCATGTATATTTACAAATTTATGCAACTAAAACTTGTTTTTAACCTATTTTGAACAGATTAGTGGGGTTGTTTTTGCTGGTTAACTTGAATGTGTGCTGGGGACCCTTTCTGTATAATTTGTATTAACTGATTTATTTCAACATGTGTAATATAAAAAGGAGTGCCAAAAAACATGTTTTAAGAATACCACACATAAACCAGAAATATTAAACAAAACAGGATAAAGACAGCCAGCCAGCGAGTTAACCGAAATAGTGGCAGCCGGTACAGCTAAAGTTTCAAATAGATTTGTGTCCAAAATGAGATTTACTCATGTCAGATAACCAGGGAAACTGAATAAATAATAGACTGACTATTACATTAAAAAGGAAACCTACTCAATTAGACTGAGTGGCTTGTAACAGCTTCTACTGAAGCTAAGGTAGACACTAACAGGCGTGTCCCTCTATACGGGAGGTGGATCCTGATCAAAGCCACAGACAGCTTGGGTATAAAGTGCAATCCAGAGATTTTCTGAAGCTCTTCTGACATCTGTCCTCTTATTTAGAAAAACATGCTAAATGAAACCAAATATACCAAAGCCTTCTCAAGAGAAAATCCAATCAAAGGATCTTAGAGTGTTCAGACAGGGACAAAATAGCTTGTAAGCTAATCATCTGGGAAAATTCATGTAAATCCACTGCCTGTTTAAAATATTGAACAAGTTCTAGGGAGGGTGGAACATTCATCAAAATCTGTTTCCTCCACTTGAGCTATAAGATAAAAAAGTGCACCAATCACAAATGCTGATGTGAAGTCAGTTGACTGGAATATGTGTGAGGACAAGCTACCATTAAACTTTTGGATAAAGTAAAAGTTCTTGTGAATATCAGATATTTTAGCAAACCTGTCATAAACCCTTGGCTATTCAAAGCGTGCAAGTGATAAGGAAATATGCATAAGCAGAGAAATCCATGTCAAAACAATCCTAAGATCCTGGGATATAGGATACAGAGTTGATACACAAATACTTTCCTGCACTGTGCAATGGTTTTGCAAATAGCAGCCCTGACCCCCCTCTTCTGGGGTCCCACGCTGGCGCTCCTGGCTCATTTCCTCCCCATGACACCCATAAAGGCTGTAAAAGCAATCATTTCTCCTTCTCTCCAGCTGCATTCTTGCAGCCATTGAGAACTACTGTGTGAGCTGTGATTGGTCACAGCTTGTCACATGGTACAAGGCTGTTGTGAATAGCCTTGTACCATGTGACCTCTGTGATCATTCAGATTTCACACGTAGAAAGCAATGATGTCACAAGTGACATCTTGCTTACTACTCTGCATGTGATCACTAATTGGCCAATCAGTGATCACATGATCGGGACCTCGCAAAGAGGTCCCGTCCAACGATCGGTGTTCCACTGTGTCCAGAGGACACAGCGGGCACCGGATCGCGGTGCTGCACGCTCCCAGGAATGGGAGGCCGTTTTATAAACGGCCACCCAACCCTGCACTGCCACCGTCTGGCCATTTATACAACGGCTGGACGGGAAGTGGTTAAGGTAAAAAAAGAAAAAAACCTTGGAGTATAACCAAAGGCAGAGTCGTGAGCGGCTGGAACCACAGTCGTCTTTTTGTTTTTGTCCCTGTTAGGGAGATTTACTCCAATTGTCCTGATCACCAATGTCACTAGGAATGAATATGAGGGTACATCCAAAATGTTCAGTAGCCACCAGAACAGGAATAGAGAGGAAGAAAAATCTTCCTTTGAAGACACTTCTTACTATGACATCTCTTTAATAATAGATATCCCTCACATCATGTTGAGTTTACTAGACAGAACATTTTATTGGTCATTGAGGGCTCCAATCACATTAAAAGACTAAAAAGTTGCATACTTTACAATACTTTATTTTATTGTGAGCACTGCGACATGTCCGAAAAATAGCCAACCACTTGGATGAAATTACTGGTCAACCCTTCTACCGTTTAGACCAGGTTCGCACTAAAGCGGTGCGATTCCTGCACGTATTACATGTGATGTCTGTGCAATGCGATTTGAGCCATACATTTTTGTATGAGTCAAATCGCATCTGCAACAAAAAGGTGCAGGACCCTTTTTTTTACCCACACCAGAATCGCATCACCTGATTGTTCTCACCCATGTGATATGATTTCTGGCAATCACACTGTGTTTTGCAACCCACACCGGTTTGCATAAATGTCATGCGATTGCAATGTGGTGCAGGTAATGCACAGGATTTGCAGCATTTCTCACACCGCATTATTGTGAACCAGGTGCTACAGCAGAATTCCAGGTTACCACTGAACTAGTCTTAAAATGTTGCCTTACCCCTCCTAACACTTAAGTGGACTAACCTGTGTAAAAAAGATTTATATACTTAACTATTTTCAACCTGCTCTGGTCCAGTCACATTATCCCCTGTGTCAGCCAGCAGCTGAAGGGGAGAGGAGAAAGTGCTCAACAGTGGCTGGAATTCCTGGGAATTGTGACACTGCCCACTGATTTCTTTTGGCCCATCCATTGTTAGCATTCCCTCCTCTCCCCTGCAGCCGCCTCAACTAACACAGGGTAGACAGATCATGTGACTGGACTGGAGGGGCCTGAAAATAGGTAAGCATACATATCCTTCTTAAACAGGTTAGTTAGCATAGTTGTTAGGAGGGTGAGAGGGAGGGGGAAGCATTTTTAAAACTAGAATTAGCCTGGAATTCTAGTTTAATCAGACAGGTAAGCAGGAAGCCCCTGCCAACCAGTATATAAAGGCACACATATTTACATAGTTAGTCTGGCTGAAAAAAGACAAAAGTCCATCCAGTTCAACAACAAAAAAAAAAAGTTATCTTATACCCACAGTTGATCCAGAGGAAGGCAAAAAATCCAGCAAAGTACACATGAACGTTAAAGATTACTGGGTCCCAGAGCAAGGTCCTTTGGCAATATTTTAACATTTCCATGAAATGACACCTGTCATCTAGTAGTAAACATAACACTGTAAAGAAGGAGGGTGGGGAAATTAAACACGGTTTCTGATTTTTACTGTAATTCAGCTTTCCCTAGGTTCACATCTGTGCAGGTGGTGCCGCACAGAGAAATGCGGACCCGCGGGTGGGTACCATTAATTCTAATGGCACGCAGCCCGCACTGGAAAACGCAACCGTACTGGGAACTGAGGTTCCCATGTGGGCTGCATTTTCGCAAGAAGTGCAGGGACTTCTTTCCCTGCATGTCACAGGCACGGGAGTCCATTCAAATGAATGGGCTCTCGTGCCCGTGCAAAACGTGGCCCGCACAGCTGCATAGATGTGAATCGGGGGTTAGTGTAATTCATAAAGGTCAAACATAGTGTAACCCTCAACAATATCTTTATTCTCCAAAATTAATCCATACAAATCCACTACCTAATGGTCCTGTATCCTATTTTTCATGAAATAGTTTCTTACTGTGGTTTTATGCCTCTTTGTAACATCCTCCGTGAGCTCCTAAATCTCTTCTTTTTCCCCTCACTTCCACTGCACAATAGTTTGGTCATATCCATTGTTCTATGCACACTATGCATCCCATGGTCCATAGCCACAAGACCATTTCAGAAGCAAGCAAGAGGAGGTGGCTACATTCCTGCAGTGGGACCATTAAAAAAGAATGCAGCCACCCTCTAACAGGAAGTCGGCTCACAGCAACAAAATAAAAATGAGAAAAAAAATGGTGGCGGCTGAGAACAACAGAGTGTACTTTTTTGAGTTAAGAATACATGTTTGAGTTTAGTGTGTACCTTCCATTAATATTTAGCACCTCACATCCTAACGTCCTTTTAACTGCTGTTACAAGGCCATGGCGTTCAATAGTACAGAAACACGAGCTTAAATGAAGCAGTACAGAAGGTGGAGCGTCACATAATTCTTAAAAAAAACAAAAAACAACAAAAACTAAAATCTTCACAAGCGAAGAAAGGAAATATCTGCCCTTCTCATCCTCAACATAAGCACCTGTGTTTTCAAAAACTTCAAGGGCATTTAAAAATGCAATTTCACAGTTTTGTTAAATTTAAATTGTAAAGCTGGGAAGTTCACAACTTTAATAAAAACTCTTCATTGTCTAATGACCCAATAGGTCTGCACAGGCTGCTAATGCATTGTACTCAGATGGGTGTACAACCTCCAAAAGTTAACATGAATCCAGTTTTTTCTTAAAGTCGAACTATAGACAAATCTTTTTTTCTATTAGATAGAGTAAGGGAAAGTTATAACCCCTGTCAGTTTATTTTTGTGATCTATGTCTGTGATATTTACCTTCATTTCTATCCCACAGCCAAAACAGGATGTGAGAGGGGCCCCTGTAAGGGGATTCCTTGGGGATCTTTAGGTCACCAGAACTAGGGTCGCCAGTGGAAAATTCCCCCTCTATTTCTTTCCTGAGGACAACCCAAAAGTTGGGGTTCTCTTTTACTTTCAATGATAATGATAAACACAGGACAAATATAGAGGGCAAATCTCCCTAACCGGGGCACACACTGCAATAAACAACTAATAGGTGTTCTAATCCAACTCTATTCTGTCCAAATCTAAAAAACGTTTTGCCTTACAGTGTTACTAAACCCAGGATCCTGCATTCACTATATCTGGTCTCCCACAGAACACAGAATATGGAATAGCAATTATTTTACTAAATATAAACTGCTAAATACCTTTTCTTATCAGCATATAGAGCAGTCTTGTGACTTCAGCAGAGCACTGGTTAAAGCTTGTAGGAGGAGTTTTATTTCTGCTCAGGGAGGATGCAGCACCTCTGACCTCTGTCTGGACATTGCTGACTGGCCCTGTGCTGATCACATGCACTCTCCCAAGGAAAAAAAACCCTCTCTAGCAATACACACTAAATTGAGCATGCGCATGTGGCTATGGGTTCAGTGTGTCTTATCAGAAGATAAAACATGGACATCTGAACAAGAGAAGGGGCAGAGAAAACAGAATCAAACAGCCATTTTACATAATGCAGAGGATTAACCCCTTAGGTTCCACAGTGAGTATAACAAGCATGCTTTACTGCATATACAGACTGATTTTACTGTTGTGCGATTAGTAACACTTTAAGTTATACTTTAACAATTTTCAATTACTGTATATAATGCTGAAGGAAAATGATTCATTATGAACAAACCTTTAGCCCCACTGATGACGAGACCCAGTTCAGCACATACTGATACGCAGACAACTTCATGGTCATGGCCTGTTAGGACGGCCCTGGGAGCTGGGTAATCACCTGAAATATTGGAGATAAAAAAACATTTAAATACCATAAAATAGTAGAATAGAATTCGTTTAGCAGGATCATTTTTCTTTGAAAAACAATACCATAACAATATTGTTATAAACACCACACATTTCTATAAAGAATAAATACACGCAATTTTGCTTGTTTTGTTATGCAATTTTAAATCACAAACAGCAAAAGGATAACTATATAGCAAGAAAAACACACAATCTGCTGGCTATACAGAAATAAAACCCCAGATATTCAAGTAGTAATGCATTCATTGCTTTAAAACCATCAATATTTGTCACTCAAATGCTGACTTGTGATACCTTACAAAATTTACTCACCTTTGTGCTATAAACAGCACATATGTTATGGAAAAATATATGAAATGCATTATTTACCCTGTTTCAGTCTGAGTTTGTTCTATTAACACCCCCCCCCCCTCCATATGTATGTTCCACTGCTTGCATTTACAGTACAGAATTAGTATCCAAGATCAAAAAGGCTGCTGTAAACACAATCCCAGAGAAAAGACAATGGCTGAAGTGTAAAGGACAACAAACGTTTCATCCTTCCAAGGGACAGATGCCAAGCACTGCAACAATCATTCAAAATTCAGCAACGCATACTGTCACATCCTAAATGATAGATGTAGCGCAAGGCTAAAGGCTAAGAAACAAAAAGGGCTTCAGGTGAAGAGAATCTACAGGGAATTGAAACCTCATTGCTGCTAGCTTAACCAATTCAGCAAAAGTGTGGCCTTCTAGATATCCGGAGGGTCAGATGGGGACAGTTAAACGTTATACTGTAATCTACTACACAATAGCAAAGACATTCCTGAAATAAATGTACACAAGTTTAAAACATGCTTATATTAAGTTTATAATAATACGTTAAAAAAATACTGTTATACAAAAGACAATCTGTACAGATGTTAGGAGAATGACTGAGATGAATGTGTATACAGTATAACTGCATATAATGTGTGTGTATACAGTTGTGTTCAAAATAATAGCAGTGTGTTGAAAAAAGTGAATAAAGCTAAAAATCCTTCTAATAGCTTTTATTTCCATACACACAAATGCATTGGGAACACTACACATTCTATTCCAAATCAAAACATGAAGAAAAATATATCAAATTTGTGTTGTTCCTCTAACAAAATTGAAGAAAAGTGAATATTAGACTGTTCAAAAAAATAGCAGTGTTTGTATTCTTCTTTACAAACTCAAACATTCACTATATAAACTGAAAAATGTTTGAAGATTTTGCTTTCCTTTGAATCACTTAATATTTAGTTGTATAAGCACTGTTTCTGAGAACTGCTGTACATCTGTGTTGCATGGAGTCAACCAACTCCTGGCACCTGTGAACAGGTATTCCAGCCCAGGATGATTGGACTACATTCCACAGTTCTTCTCTATTTCTTGGTTTTGCCTCAGAAACTGCATTTTTGATGTCACCCCACAAGTTTTCTATTGGATTAAGATCCGGGGATTGGGCTGGCCACTCCATAACGTCAATTTTGTTGGTCTGGAACCAAGATGTTGCACGTTTACTGGTGTGTTTGGGGTCGTTGTCTTGTTGGAACACCCATTTCAAGGGCATTTCCTCTTCAGCATAAGGCAGCATGACCTCTTCAAGTATTCTGATGTATTCAAACTGATCCATGATCCCTGGTATGCGATAAATAGGCCCAACACCGTAGTATGAGAAACATCCCCATATCATGATGCTTGTACAACCATGCTTCACTGTCTTCACAGTGCACTGTGGCTTGAATTCAGTGTTTGGGGGTCGTCTGACAAACTGTCTCCGGCCACTAGAAAGAACAATCTTACTTTCATCAGTCCACAAAATGTTGCGCCATTTCTCTTTAGGCCAGTCAAGGTGCTCTTTGGCAAATTGTAACCTCTTCAGCACATGCCTTTTTTTCAACAGTGGGACTTTGCGGGGGCTTCTTGCAGATAGCTTGGCTTCACATAGGCGTCTTCTAATTGTAGCAGTTCTCACAGGTAACTTTAGACCTTCTTTGATCTTCCTGGAGCTGATTGTTGGCTGAGTCCTTGCCATTTTGGCTATTCTTCTATCCATTCGAATGGTAGCTTTTCGCTTTCTTCCACGTCTTTCAGGTTTTGGTTGCCATTTTAAAACACTTGCGATCATTTTAGCTGAGCAGCCTATCATTTTCTGCACTTCTTTATATGTTTTCCCCTCTCCAATCAACATTGTAATCAAGGTATGCTATTCTTCTGAACAATGTCTGGAACGACCCATTTTCCTCAGAATTTCAGAGAGAAATGCACTGTAACCAGCATGTACAACATTTGCTGTCTTCCTTCCTTAAATAATTATAATATAATAATAATTGCCACCTGTTTTTCAAAGAATGAATGACCTCACTAATAGAACTCCACACTGCTATTATTTTGAACATGCCCCTTTCAATTAGTGATTCAATTACACAGAATCAGCAGCATGCATGTCATGACTGTTGGGTCTGTTGGATTTCTATTAATCTACTACACCTGCTAGTAAATTATTTGCCATGTAGAAATATCATTTCTACCAAAAACAGTGATTGATCAGGTTAGTGATGTCTGACTGCTATTATTTTGAACACAATTGTGTATATATATATATATATATATATATATATATATATATATATATATATATATATATATATATCTATCTATCTACTTACTGATCTGCCACAGTACTTTTACTGCGGAGGGGTGGCAGCAAAAGGCACAGCGATGTACTGGTAAGCAGCGAGAATTCATCAACAGATACCACCCAATTATTCATGGCCTGGGACCTGCTGATTGGATGTGTCAATCACAGCCTAGAGCTCTGTGTTGGTAAACAACACAGAGTTCTTTACAAAGGGAGAAATTGCTTTGTTTCTTTACCCTGCTAAGAAGGGAAAAGAAATAAATTGATCTGTAGTGCAAAGCAGCACACAGTAAACACATTAGCACTTGCTAGGCACACAAATAATGTTCACTTATTTTATGTATTTGGAGATTAGAAGTATTGGACTCGTGTTCATATGTGTGTATATACGGAGACATAGTGGCAGTATATATGCGTATGTTCTCTTATATTCACTTATGTGATGTATGTGGAAAATATTGAGTTCATGTATTTTATACAATATTTTAGGAATATTAATTACACACACATGGTGTGTTATATATTGTCATAATATGTGTATGCGTATTGTTTTATTTTTTATTCTTTGCCCATAGTTGTATTTGTATATGGGGAGAACTTCCGCTAGGTTCCCACCTCGCTTCCTGTGTGTGTATGTTGTAGCTGATCAATCGGAGTATTGATGGCTCTGATTGCCGACTCTATAAAGAGCAACACGCTGCACTGCACTGTCACCCCTATGAGTAAGTCAGAAGTGACGAAACGCGTCAAAGCGTGACAGTGTGGCGACCGGAAGTGACGTGGACCATAACCAGAAGTGACGCGACGGCATCTGTTACCAACAAATCGGAGGTAGTGAGAGCATCTGGTCTATGTTTACTTCAGGCTTATCAAAGGATACATTGTTTGGGCTTGTTTTATCAGCTTGCTTGTGAGTAAGGTCCAATCACTTTATTAAAGGATCTGTTTGTTCATACTACACCATTGGAGCATTCTTTGTTTGTTTTACATGGTCAATTTGAATGCAGTGGAATCTTTATCTCGAGTGATCTATAATTCATCTTTAAATGGGAAAAGTGTCCCAGGAAGCTCGTTTGCCAACCACGACAGCGGAAGGCAAATATTTGTGGTGAGTTTACATCCATGTGGGGGAATCCTATGAAGCACTTTGGTTTCATTCTACTGCACATGGTGAAGGAGACCATACTAATATTAAAAATATATAAAAATTCCAAATATATATCCCATAGTTTGTACAAGCTATATCTCAAATGCAAACCAATTAATATAAACTTACTGAGATTTTGTTTTTATTTTTTTTAACCAAAGACATGTAGCAGAATACATTTTGGCCTAAAGTTATGAAGAAATTAGGTTTTTAACGTTTTTTTATTGACTATGTTTTATAGCAGAACACAACAAATGTTTTTTTAAAAAAAGTAATGGTCTTTTTTTGTTTACATAATAAAATATATAAAAAACTCAGTGGTAATCAAATACAACCAAAAAAAAAGCTCTATCTGTGGGGAAAAAAAATTATATAAATTTTGTTTGGTTACAGTATTGCCAAAAATGGCCTGGTCATGAAGGGTGTAAGATCTTCCAGAGCTTAAATGGATATACAGACGTACACAAACAATAGGTATATATATATATATATATATATATATATATATATATATATATATATATATACACACACATCTTGAGACATCTTGAACAAGTCATGAAAAGCTTCCACGGTAACTGGAACAATTTTCACAAGTTGCGATTAGATCCAAAATTCAATTCCTAAGATGTTTCTGGCATTAAAGTGTCTTTCATAAGTATTTTCTTTTGGAAATTGCAGCAACAAATCACATTCAAGCCTTCACCAGTAATCGACAGCCAGAGAGTGAACGTCTGAATCTAACTGGCTGCGGTGGGTCTATACAAATAAGGACCACAATGCTTAACATTTCCTAGGATATATATTTGCAATATGCAGGAAGATACAGCATCAGACAGTCCCTTTAGACACGGCAGTAATTCACACTTAAAAGCTGAAGCCCACACCTTTGGCGAGTATCCTGTTGGAAGGAAAGTAATGAGAAATGTCAGGTGAAGTCCCAGGATCAATGAAATTTCAGACACTGGGGACGGAACATGAATAGCATTGATCCTTTTAAAGAACACCAGTCAGAGGCTGAACATAATGTATTGCACAGAAAGGCTTTGGAGGATAAGCAGGCGAGCCTGATATACCTACCTGACAAAAAAAATTCAATCAGCCTTGTAGCACGCGATGCCTGCTCTCTCTCTCAGCTCTCAAGGCAGAGGCTGCTTCCAATTAAATTGTGCAAATTAATTTTTATCACTTTCAAATTAGTTTCTGGATTTGTGAAAAGCTTGTTTTTCAGAGAAGGCTTTTTGTTCGCTCCTTCTGCTGTGCCAGGGCATCATCTGCTAGTGACACGTTGGGTGAATTATTAGCTCTATGTATGACTCGTATGCTCTTTAAACCCTAAAGAAATTTATCTCCTCTCAACCTGCACTGAAAATATTCTTCCCTGATGCTATTTCTAAGACAACAGGCAAGTAAGGTTTACCACGTAAAACAATGGTGAAAAAAAATCATTAAAAACTAAACTGTTCTTGCACTGCATGATTTACTGTAGCAATAGGAAAATAATGGCACCCCAAAGTTGTTTGCTGAAAGCATCAGGGTAAGGTTCCATGGAGTAACTGGGGAGTGTATAGGAGAGAGGTATGCGACTTCCTGTACAAAAGCATTAACTAGTCCTCTTTGATGGTACCCAAGACCAGATGCTGATCTAGACAAGAGTGTAGAAAGGACAGGATGTGTCCCACAAAGTTCTTCATAGGATGGAACTTCCAAGCCTTGCACCACACAAATTACACTTTCTTGGTGCCATGGAAGGGCTTCTTGAGAAGCCAACTTTGGAGCCATAGAAAAGGTAGGGATGAACAAATCCAATAACCCCATTTACATTAGGAAGTGGGCTTCAACAGCTCAAGATCTGAGCAAGCACCTTGGTAAAAACAAAGGCCAAAGGGAAAGGCAAAAATGCTGACCATTCACCACAAAATGCATTTATAGTTAAAGCATTATTAAACCCAAAAGCAAACTTTATATTTCAGCTTACCAATTCTTGGATGTGATGGCTGCATTAATTTCATTTTTTAGATGTTCTCACTTTTATTTTCAGCTGGTGATCTTGTCAGTAAGTCTGTTATTTTTTTCAACAGAACAAGCTGTCTGGAAGATGTAGCAGTTAGTGGGTTGAGACAAATCATTTACCACTGACAGGGGTGCTTACAATGGTCAGCTTTTATTTGTTTATGGGAAACCTTTATCCAAAAAGAAACAATGCTGTTGCTGTAACTTCTAAAAACGTGTTAGCTGGAGTTTGGCTTCAAATTGTTTAGTGCATCTAAATTTGCCAGTCCATCTAACACTACCCTCCCCCCAGTTGTTTCTGTGCTCCTTTGTCTGGTGTGTAGGCATACAGGAAGGGTGTTACTGGCCAGATAACCAGGTGAAAACAGAAAAAGAAAACTAATACAGCCACCACATCTACTGATTGGTAAGCTGCAATATATTGCATTTTTGGTTTTGGGTTTAATACCGCTTTAATGAGCAGGAAAGATTTAAATGTGCAAGTAAGCATAGTAAGCATGATTGACTCCATGCAGAAATTTTGAATCTGTAGGAAGAAGCTGAGAGTTTTCAGATCTACAATGTGCCAAACTCTCCCATTGACTTGGAATCTGTGAATAGCATTGAATAGAAATCTTAAAAGCATTCTTTAGTCTGGACTGGGCAACAACCCCTTAAGAAAAGAGCTTCTGAACAGCAGTAAGAAGATCTGCTCTTGTTTGTAGGCAAATTTGAGAACGTAAAATAGGGAGGGGTCAGAGTCTGAAACTCAAGTTTGTAGTCCCTGGAAATGACCCAGACATCTGAGATTTCTTGAACCCCCGATGGCTGACACCCCCTCCCCCCCACTATGATAATTGGGGCAGTCTCCTCATTGGGAAAAGGACTTGGAGGGTCATGTCTTTTTACTATAAACTGTTCCAGATTTTGGTTTGAAACTTCAGCCTGACTAGGATGGAAGGAATTTTTCCTAACCTCAGGAGTAAAAGGTTTACCTGCAGGCCTTCTTTTTTTTCTTGCATGGGAGTTAAGCCGACCAGGATCTGAACCAAAGAATCATCCGCATAGAATGCATTAAGATAAAAAAACCTTCTGCCTTTGGAACCACTTTAAAGTGAAGTCACATCAAGTGGCTGCTGCCCAGACTATAAGCTACAATTCTTTAAAAAGCTTGTATAACTGTTCACACAGCCTAATCGTAACATTCAATTCTATGTCCATACAGCCAAACATCTTACAGATTAAATTGGCCTGTATGACCAGACCTTTTAAAAACCTTAATCTGACCTTTGAGTGGGACCACAGAAGTGAACTTATGAACAATATTTGCAAGTGTAGTCACGGCATGAGTATATTATGCAACCAAATAGCTGCAGAAGATTCTTAAAGCAGGACTCTGTGATTAGTGAGGATTTTCCAATAGTAAATTATTATCTCTAACATTGTCGAAATCCAGGAGACCTCACCACTTCCATTCTTCACACATTCCCCTGGAGGGTCAGACAGCATCATGTATGTGGACTTAAATGTCAATGTTTATTGATCCTGGCATCACTTATTGAGACAACCCAAAGTTCAATATTCTGTTAGAAAACAATTTATCTTCATAAAGTGGTCACACAATCACCATGTGTCCATCTAAGTAAAACCTGATTGCTGTAAAGCCAGAAAGAATATTTCTATAGCCATGAATGACAAAGCCATTACAACACAGCTATGAAAACACTATTCATTTCTTTGTAGTAAGCAGCATACCTTCATAAAAATCATAAACACTCTTAATAAGAGCAATATGCTGCCAATGACAACAAAAATACATAAAAACAAAGAGGTTTGGCCACAATACCCGTTAAGTGCTTGTCCCTTCTCTCAATGATTCTTAACTCACCATACTGTCTTGTGATATGTAATGAAATTCATGTGCAATGCCTTTAGTCTTGGTGATCAATTCATTTCATAGTGAGGGAACATTATTTAGCTATTTACTTTTATTAGCTATTACATTTGGATCACTTCAATTAGTTGTTAAATTACTTTTTAGGCCTCTTATTTTCTATGCATTTATCTTACTATATGGAGCAGTTTATTACAGAAGTATACGTCTGCTAATACAGGTTGCATTTGTATTTAAATCCTGCAGGGTATTTGATTTTAACACCCTGCTTGGTGTAGTGTTCTCTTTATATTAATCATTTCCTCATATTACAGTATATCCTCTTATATACCAGTCATCCTAGAAATGTTTTGGGTATTTATAAATATGTTACAGTTTGAATCATTTATTAAGTATTCTCTATATCACTGTTTGATAGGTGTTACTGACTTATTTTGGTGTTTCTTTTATTTTTTAATGTATTTACTGTGTTGCTAAGAAAACAAACTGTTACATGTGAATCTTTGAAATAAATATGAGTACAGAGATTCACAATAAACATACCTCAAGTACTCCCACAAAAAGTGAGAAAGGCAGTTAACGAATGTGTAAAGCTGTAAACAGGTGGATGGACAGAAAATGAAGGTAATCACAGTTGTAAAAATAAATAAAAAAAAGTCAATAGCAGATTGATGCCATATTAAAAAGCTCCAAATACCCCAGCAATAGAAAACATAAGAGGTAGGTCCCCGAGAACCATAAATACATGGTGGATTACAATGCAGTGCAGGGAAGATGTTTACTCTTATTTTGATAAATATCCTCTGCAGAGCAGAACTCGGCTTGAGAGAGAAAGGGAAAGGTGTGCTGTATGCATATGTGCTGAGAAGAAACAAACTAGGAGGAGGAACAAGCACACTGAGCAGAGGGATGACCTCATCTTTCCCCTACTTCTACTTCAGTGTCCAATCAGCAGTCTGGAGATGGAGAATGACACTACTGTACTCTTAATTGGAAGAGAAAAAGTGGTGTCACTTTTCTGGCTGTGCTTTGTAGCAGGGCTGTGTAATCACAGGAAAGAATATGGATACATAAGCAAACCCTTTGACAAGTAAAGCAGCTTCCATTCTGTATTTAATCTGTGAATTTACCTGTTTGCCTAGAGTTCATCTTTAAGTGTTAATGAGCAGGTTAATTATTAAGGAGAGTCATTTTAACCACTTCCCCTCCGGCCCATGTAGATAAACGGCTGGACAGGAGCACTGCCGATGCGGGTGGATGTTTCTAAACGTCCCCCCACATCCATTACCTGTGTGTGCTCCCTGGGATGGCGAGGCACCGTAATTGGTGCCCGCTGTGTCCAGAGGACACAGCGGAACACAGATCATTGTATGGGACCTCTGCTTGAGGTCCCGATTCATGTGATCACTGATTGGCCATCTAGTATTTTGGGATCTCAGACAGAATAGCTTAGATTCTGCCTGCGATCTCAAGTTGCACTGCAATAGTTGCCAATGTCCCCATACATGTTCAAGTACCATTCATTTTCAATGGCACCTAAACACAGTGTGGTTTTGCTGCGATTGTTGTGCGATAAATCCTGCTGGAATCGTGACAAGCTGCATCGTGTGAAGCTTGTCACCCAAAAGAGGCTCCTGCTCCTTTCTGGGTGACAGGCTTTGCGCAATGCGTGATTTATCATTCGACAATCATGGCAGAACCGCACTGCCTTTAGGTGCCATTGAAAATTAATGGCACACGAACACGCATGGTGCACTTTGCCACTATTGCAGTGCAATTTTGAATCAAAGCGATTCTGCCTGAGATCCCAAAATGTCAGATGTGAGCAGGGCCTAAGAGATCAGGTTGGCGGAGGATTGATTGTTAGGGTACAGCTAACAGGGAAAGGATAAATGTTTGGCACATATTTGGACACTGATCAATAAGCGATATTTTTCATAGACCAGTTGAAAATACCCGATTATATATAACATAACAACACTGTACTACATTACTTTACAAATTTCACTTAAGCATCATTAAAAGAGCTCTGAGTTTTGTTAATAGCCAATAATATGATTAATATCTTCAGTTGGGTTTATCGCTGCATTCAGTTATCTTAGACAAGCTCATTCAGGTATGATGATTTATGTGCCCCAGCATTTAAATGTGCATTTTAAACAATCCTGGATAAAAATGTTTTGAACACACAACATGCATGAAACTACCTGTCATTTACTAATTGGATGCACTGAAGCCAAAAACAGATAATTAGTTGTCTCAGTTGTTTTAGAAGGAAAAAATAGAAAAACCTTCAAAAAAATCACGTCTAACACCTAGCTCAGTCAATTATAATAACCTATCGTGGTTTTTCCACATACTTCATAGTCTATCTCTAATCTGAACCTCTGGATGACAGCTTCTGAAATGTAATCCTTTACTGAGTGTATCTTCAGTGTATCTTTTTTTTCATGCTCATCCTAATGATGTTAACTAATTGGATTTAACCCAGATTGTGAAATTTGCTATCATTTATTTTCATCTAACAAGCTCCAGTTTGCTTGAAGAATTGTTGCCTAATGAAGCTGGTAAGCAGGAAGTGCATTGTCTACTATACTTCTATACACCCGCCTCTGTTTCTCCATGTGTATATATGGAATACGTTTGTGGTTTAATATCAGCCAAGAGAAAGGTTTAGATGTTGAGAAAGACGGTGCCACTAAATACAACAGTACAAAGTGCAAACATTGTGCATTGCAACAAATTTCAATTGGCTCTAATTAATTATGCATTGTTTTTTAGGAGAATTCAATGAGATTCAATTCAAAATGTATTAACATGAAAGTATTTGCGTATAAACGTCCGCAAAGACTAGTATATCTTCAGTGTACAATAGATGCTTCAAATATAAACTGATTTTTGTCCAGATTTTTCATTAAGGCCTCACAGGATGTTTTGCAAACCCTCCTACAAGCCTTTCCTACTGGCAGCAGCGTTTTTCCAGAAAAAAATGCCTGATGTTTGTAAAAGTGTGTAATGCTTTTAGGCACATTTACAAGTGTCAAGAAATTGGGCGTTAATTAATTTAATTTCATGAATTAACTCTCAAGCACTAAACACGCTTAATGTTAACACGTGTTTAGACATGTTTAGGCACGTTTACATGCATTTACAAGCGCCAAAACTCTGCTGCTCCTGAATGCACTGGCAGTGGGTTTTTTCTGCCTTTAACCTCTTGCCGTCCGCCTGCTGTTTATAAACGGCAGGGCGGTGGCAGTCCAGGGTCGGGTTGCCGTCCATAAACGGCACCCGCCTTTTCTAGCTGTGCGCGCTCCCTGGGAGCGCGCACCACCACGATCCGGTGCCCGCTGTGTCCTCCGGACACAGTGAAACACCGATCGTCGGACGGGACCTCTGTACGAGGTCCCGATCATGTGATCACTGATTGGCGAATCAGTGATCACATGCAAAGTAGTAAGCAAGATGTCACTTGTGACATCATTGCTTACTATGTGTGAAATCTGTGAATGATCACAGAGGTCACATGGTACAAGGCTATTCACAACAGCCTTGTACCATGTGATAAGCTGTGACCACTCACAGTTCACTCAGTAATTCTCAATGACTGCAAGAATGCAGACAGAGAGAAAGAGAAATGATTGCTTTTACATCCTATATGGGTGTAAAAGCAATCAGTGTAAAAAAAAAAAAAAAAAAATCTTCATCACCCTCCACAAGTAGTACAGTGTCACCATGGTGACAGTGTACTGCTAGGGTGACAGTATGTAAAAAAAAAAATAAAAATAAAAAATAATAATATAAAAAAAAATAAAATGTAAAAAAAAATGTTTAAAAATTATAATTTTTGGTTATAAACTAATTTGGATTTTTTTTTTTAACTAAAAAAATAACGGAATAAATTTTGGCTAAGATTTATGATGAAATATTATTTATTTGCAAAATTTTATTTAAAAAAACACTTTTTTTCAAAATGTTTGAACTTTTTCATTTACATAGTAAAAAAAATAAAAATCCCAGCGGTGAATAAATACCACCAAAATAAAGCTTTATCTGTCTCAAAAAAATGGTAAAAAATTCATATGGGTACAGTATTGCATGACCGCGCAATTGTCATTCAAAGTGTGATAGCGCTGAAAGCTAAAAATTGCCCTGGACAGGAAGGGGTAAAAGTGTCCAGACAGGAAGTGGTTAAAAACCCCTGATACTGAACGCTGCTAAAAGTCTATATGTGCCTGGACACATAGGCTAACATGCAGAGGTGTTTAGAGGCAGGAAAAAAAAATGCCTGATGTCCCTAGAAACGTCCAGTGCGCATGGGGCCTTAATCTGGTAAGAGTTTCCCCATGTATTTACACACACTTTCTGGCCAATCATCTAACTAGGCATCAAAAAGGAGGCATGGACAATCCGGCAGCATTAAAAAATGCACCTGCTCTTGTATACAGTCAATTTGTTCTTTGTCCTTTGCACCATCCTGACGTTTGCGGGGGTACCAAATGTCCAGACTGTACAGAAACGTATGGACGAATCAGTAAAGTTGAAGTCACCCAAGTACAAGCTCGAATGGAAAGAAACCATATACACAAGAAACACTTGCCTTACAATCCAAATTTATCCTATTATGTGTCATGCACATATATCATAATGCTCATGCAGTCATGCAAAAAAACTGACTATGTATGAATACTAAACTAGCTGTGACTCTAATGAAGTCAGTCTGCCAAACAGGAAAATTTCAGGCAATTCCTATTTTTCTCGGCCAATTAAAGTGTAACTTTAGTCAGAAAATTGCGTCCTGCTAGAAAACTTTTGCCCAGCCCCTTTTGCAGATATAGCTATGTAAAACATTAAAAATAAGTGCCTATACGGTTTAAAATCCAGCAATACACTGTCTCACCCTGCTCTGCACATGCACAGGTGCTCTGTATAATTCTGATGACAGCCCTAAGATTTCAGCAAAATGGCGGCCTACAGCAAGAAGAAGCAGGAGCAATGCTGGAGGAAATTTACAGTATGCACTAATTTCAGTAGCATAATTGTTAACGTGGAATGTATGTTCCTTGCTAAAGAACATTATTTTTTATCAAATTGTTATGGGTAATGTTCTACTTTAAGTAGAGATAACCTGGTACTGCACTTATTCCTCTATGAACAGTCGGTCTTACACCTGTACTGTGCAGTGGATGGTCATTCCAAATGATAAACTGATTGTCTGAGGTTTGAAGAAATGATTAGAAGGCCATTTGTGCATGTATGTACTATGTCTATAGGATGATGCAGAGAATAAACAGGAAAAGCTGTCTGCTTAAAGAAATAGATTTTTGGGTAAATCATTTTTTTTTTAAACTAAATTTTAACAAAGAGGAAAATATCCATAAAAAATTCTGACAAGTTATGAAACATAATAAAACAAAAGCGATAGAATGGGTGGTATTCCCTATGACAATGGCTTAGGGACAGAAAAGTATAATCCTGCACCACATCTGATCTGCACATTTCTACAATCCTATAATAGACCAAGCTTTTCATGGCTTGGACAGATTATTATAATCAAAATGGATATACAGTATAACCTAAATAATTATACATCTTTTAAGTCATCCCAGTCTCCCCCTGCACTTGACTTGAAATCACTCACCAAATCAGGACATTTATATGAGCAAATATAAAAATCCAGGATATATCAAAATGTTCTTGGCCTGCTGAAATGTAGAAGTGGATTTGCACTTCCAGATAGGGATATACAGTATAGGATATAGGAATACACCTTGGCCTCTCGACCAGACAGACAAGAGTAGCCTTCTGTTATTGATCCAATGTACTCTTAAGCTGGCCATACACTGATCAAAATTTGTCTGGTTCAGCAGGAATCAATCGAATATAGATCAGTGTTTGGCCGTGTCCACTCGACATAAGTTGATCATTTAATCAATTTCTGTCCATGCTGCCAGTCTTTTGTTGATCAGTAGCTGCAGCCACTGATCAGTATATTGTGACAGTGGCCTGGTTTGTTGTCAGAATACTATGCATCAGCAGATGGAGGGGGATTCCTTTATTCATCTCCTTTGTGTGGATGGAGGAATCTGTTAACTTTTATTTATTCCAACTACACCATTATTGTTAGAAACAGATTGATAAGAGACCTCTTCCTAGATATCTGAATCGATATGCAAATTAGATTCTATTTATGAGAGGGGACGAATGCTTCTCCAGGACAAAGACATAAATGATAACTTCCAAATCATATGGTCTGCCTGGGTATACTACAAGCATTTTGAAGATACAGTGTTGTTTACTTGACACCATTAAACATGTATGGAGCTATGGAAAATGGATGTAAATCTTGTAGGCACCCGTTCAGCTTGGAGCTTGACTGCTTTTTTCTCTCTCTATCCTGGGGGTTTCTCCCTCTTTTTAGGATGATGAACCTTCTACACAACTTTAATCCAGCTTTTGTGGAGATTTGTGACTTGACAATTAACATGGACAGAAACCCATTTGAGGTCTTCATTGAGCCCAAGAAGTAGGTCTGTAGATGTATATTTAGCTTACATGACAATTTTGGACTGTTAACTCTCCTAATAGAAATATACAGACTGACAAGTGCTAATGTACTATAAAATATTGATGTATTTTATCATATGATAATGCATACTGATGCATGAGGACCATGGGCGGCATGCTTTGTATGTATGTAATTGGACTACTGGTATTTTCTTTATCATCTTTAGGTTCTGTTATATTTTTGCAAAATCCAATAAAGGGAAAATAAACAAATTAGAAGATAACCTAAGAGAACCTACAAAGAAAATTAGCACAATATCAAATTGACAATAATGTGGCAATTTTTTTTTGCTAACAAGAAATAATGATTGAAAAAATTGAATGTGCATCACGAGAATGGAAAGAATATTGGTAGTGGCCTAGCAAGCCAAATGTGTTTTTTTTTAATCTAATCAAGTCTGCCAAATGCTATAATAGTTAGATAATACAATGGATTTCTGAAGTTTACATCCCTCACTAAAGCATCATACTTTAAAATCTTAATTTGGAACAGAAACATGGAAATTAACATTGACAGAAATAAAGTGCCAAGTAACATGCACGCTGGTAGTTGTAATATAATTAAAATGGTATGCATGTAGTACCAACAATCTGAAGATACCTGAAGCTGCAACATCCGGAGAGTTCACTGTACCTCACTATTCACACCCAAGTTGCTGAATTTACAAAGAAAGCCTTACGTTTAGCCAAAGGAAAACAAGCTGCCATAATAGCAGAGATATCCAAGACCTCAAGACTGTGCAGGATCCACTTTAGTATGCTGCAATGTTGGTTTCAGTTCCAAGTGGTCCTTGAGTATTCAGTGTTCTCCACTTTAATCAGAGTACAATTCCCAGTTTTATTAGAGCATGTGTACAAAACAAGGGCAATAAATGTTACTTGTAGCTTCAAGGAGAGATCCACAGGGCCTTGTTTGGAAACTGATTGGGCTATGATGAATGGATGGGTGTTCGCTGCTATGATAGATGGATGGATGTACACTGCTGTGATGTATGGATGGGCATGTATGGATGGGCACTGCTATGATGAATGGATAAAAAAAGGCTTGAAACATTGAATGTCTGCAAAAGACAGTAGATATAACTTACTGTTATTTGGATTGTCTCCAATGATATGGTGTCTCCCACTCCAGTACCATAAAAGTAGTGTGGCATCACGGGATCCTGACACAATATAGCAATCACCACCAATGTAGGACTCGGACCTTGCCAAACAAGTGACTACATCCCAGTGCCCAAACACAATCTGTGTGAGCTTCCCTAAGGAGAGACAGCAATTACAAATATTAAGTGTCATGCTGAGAGTGAAGGACCAAGTGATACTGATTTATCAAGCATTCTAGGAACTCTAGAAACCCGTAAAGAATAGAAGCAAAAGCACAAAAGAATAAATATTGGTATTATATCACATGTAGCATAAGATACAAAATAAAAAAAAAAAAAAGGCGAAGAAGAGTAATGGAGACTCTTGCAGACCACGCTTTCCACAGAAAAGCGCATCAAAGGCAGTTATTGTTGAAGTGAATTTCCCATTCAAGAGGTTTGTTTTTTGTTGAGTTGATATCGGAACAGAGATCTCTGTCGGCCTTTGCTCTCATTTCCATCCCTGCTGTTTTTATCTTTAATTCCTGCCCTGTTAACAGGAACACAGCCATACAAACCTGACAGAAGTTTGAAAACTTCCCCACATGATCTGGCATTTCCAGGAAGAGCGCACGCCATCGGCGCACCAGCTGTGCTATGAATAATCAGAGCAAAAGCTGATCAGATAATAATTGACCACTGGCACCAGCTTCTCGATCAGGAGGAAAACAAGGCAGAGCTCTGTCAATGTAAACAATACAGAGCTCTGTCCAGTCAATAGGGATGTGCCAGTTTTTGTTTCCCTGAAAGAACCTCACAGTACACACAAACACTGGTTAGGCACACATTTAACCCTTTGCTTAGATGTTTAACCCTTTCCCAGGCAGTGTCATTAGTACAGTGACAGTGTATATTTTTAGCACTGATCATTTTATTAGTGTCACTAGGTCCCACAAAGTGTCATCAGTTAGTGTCAAATTGCCCACCATAAGTCCCTGATCACAGCCATTACTATTATAAATAAAAATTCCAGTGTATATTTTTAGATGCTATAACATTCGTGGAAACCAATCAGAGCTTATCGGGATTTTTTTTTACCAAAAATATGTAGCAAAATACATTTTGGGCAAAATTTATAAAGAAATTTATTTTGTTTTATTTTTTATTGGATATGTTTTCTAACAAAAAGTTAAAAATATATATTTTTTTACATTTTCCTTCTTTTTTTATTTATAGTGCAAAAAAAAAAAAAAAACCAGTGTGAAGAAAAATTATATAAATTTAATTTGTGTACAGCATTGTATGACAGCGCAATTGTCAGTTAAAGCAACGCAGTGCCAAAAAGCATAAAATGGCCTGGTCATGAAGTGGGGTAAATCTTCCGGAGGTCAAGTTGTTAAAAGAAAAAAAAGGTTTGGTTGGAGCACCTCTAATCCTGTTAAGACACTAGATCCCTAAATGCACTGGAATAGTTCAATGGCAGAAATCCTATTGCAAAACCATTGTGGGTGCTTTGAACAAGTAGATGGAATTTTTTCAAACTTCAACTATCATGTCAAATATCCAGTATATCCCTCACTATAATGCTGGATTTCATTTGTACTTCAACATTGGTTTGTGGATATAATACTTTGATTTTGGAATTACCTGTTTCTGTTGAATATACCCTGAAGCTTTTGTCCCAGAATCCACAAATAAGGATATAGCGATTATCAGCTGTAACCACAAAGCAGTGTGCATTGATCTGAATGCTTTGATCCACAAGATCAGTGATCTGACGCTTGTTCACTCCAGAGTTATTGGCTAAAGGAAATAAATTGAAGCAATCATTTTATATAAAGCAATTATTACACCATTGTAGTATTTGATCAGTTATGATGCAGATTTTGCAATACAAAATAAAAGACATTAGCTGGGAAACTATCTACTTTAGCAGCTGGATGCTTTGTGAAGCCAATAACTTCATGAAACCTGTAGGAATTCAAAAATAATTTTTTGCAGCATCAACCACTTGATTTCCATACAAAATAAATGTATTTTTCATTCAGTATTCATAGCAAAGACATCTATTATGTTGGCCAAACATACATTTTTGTGAAGAAAGAATAATGAATAAAAAAAACAAAAAAACAAGAAAATTAAATATAGTTGGCCATTTGTGCATTTTGATAACAGTAATCGAAATACATGCGTATCGGAACAAATGTATACAAATTAATAGTGAATAATACAAATAAGACACAATGATACACATGAGTTTGACCTGCATCCTGAGTTTCTAGACATTAGTTGCAACTTAGTCTACTAAATACTAAAGTTGATGTTTAGGGCCCATTTACATTATGCATTGCATTACTGCAATGCATTATTATCCATTAAAGCAGTTATTTTGAATGGGCAGGGCAATTATTTTGAATGGGCCACCTTAAGGTGGTTGTAAAGACTCAAGGTTTTTACCTTCGTGCATTTTATTCATGAAGGTAATAAAATATTCTGTGTGCAGCAGCACTTACATGAGCTATATCGCAATCCAGCGTGCACAAGAACCTTGGCTCTCTGGGGAGTGGGGACTCTCCCTCTTCCTGCTGAGACAGCAGTGTGAGCCATTGGCTCCCACTGCTGTCAATCACAACCAGTTAGCCAATGAAGAGAGAGAGGGGGTGGGGCCACATCACGACTCTGCATGTGAATGGACATGCAGAGCAGTGGCTCAGGAGTAAGCCTGCTTGGGTACCCCATAGCAAGCTGCTTGTTCTGTTGGCACTCGGCAGGAGGGAAGGGGCCAGGAGGAGTCGGCTAATTGCCTTTAATATCACTTTAATGCACTAAACAACAGACAAAACCTTTTAGTCTTCTTTTTGGATTCTATTAAATGCAGCAGCATGCCACAACACACAGGCCACTTGTGGTGCACTGCGTGGGAAGAAAAAAAAAAAGGTTCTGTTTATAAGAAGTTATGGAGCCATTCAATGTGAATGTTTGCCCATTACTGTGTAGCAAAGCACTGTTGTTCATGCATTACCGTGTATTGTGTTTTAGCACAATGCAAACATATGATCTGGCCAAAAAATAATGAATGCAGTCTAGAATAAGTGCTAACATTAGTAATTGAGAGTGAGAGCTGTTTTCCTGATGGTGGAATCAACTGCGATTAGTGAATTGTACCTATGCATTAGTGGAATTTTGTTTGGGTCTAGGGAACCTGCAAGCTCAAACTTGACACTTCCAAAGTCAATAGTCAGCTGCTGCTGCTAACATGTTCTAGCAATTAATCAGAATTTTTTTATCTTGTATCACAACTTATCATTGTATCTTGTACCATAAAACTGAAAGGACTGGCATGACTGGCTTGTATGGTCATTGTCATCTGTTTAATTTATTTAAACAGACGCCCATAATATTTCTTAAGCTTTCTGCTAAACATAAGTTAGTTTGGGACATTAAAATGTATGCTCTTTGAGGGCAGGGATTCATGTGAATGTATAATAAATATGTAAAGTGTTGAGCAAATTATCAAGTGCTATATATAGCGGGTAAAATAAGTTTTGCACACGTCACCATTTTTCAAAGTAAATACATTTCTACAGGTGTTATTGACATGAAATGTTCACCACATGTTGGTATTAACCAATGTAACCCATACATACAAAGAACCAAAACAAATAAGTTCAGAAATAAAGTTATGTGTAATAAAATGGAATGACAGAGGGAAAAAGTACTGAACACTTGAAGAAAGGGAGATGCAAAAAGGCATGGAAAGCTAAGACACCATCTGAAATCTATCAGTAATTAGAAAGCAATCCTGCCCCTTTTCAGTGCAAATTAATATAATCTGGTTCAGTCTCAACTGATGGCCCATAAAAAGGTGTCTCATTACCAAGGTGTCACACAAGAAACATCTCATGATCGGTAAAAGCAAGGAGCTCTCTCAACACCTTTGCCGCCGTACTCTTGCGAAACATACTGATGGCATTGGTTACAGAAGGATTTGTAAACTTCTGAATGTTCCAGTGAGCACTGATGGGGGCCGTAATCCCAACATCATTTCACATAAACTGTCCACGGCCAGGTGCTCACAGAGGAGGGAAAATAATTATTAGAAGAGTTGTCCAAGAGCCAAGGAGCACTTGTGGAAAGCTTCAGAAAGACCTGGAATTAGCAGGTACAATTGTTTCAAAGAAAACATTAATCAAAGCACTCGCCACGGCCTGTATGCATGCTCACCACGCAAGACTCCATTGATGAAGAAAAAGCATGTTGAAGCTCATTTAAAGTTTGCTGCACAACATTCAGACAAGCCTGTGAAATACTGGGAGAATATAGTCTGGTCAGATGAGACCAAAATTGAACTCTTTGGAAGCAATAGTACACACCATGTTTGGATGTCAAATGGCACTGCACATCATCCCAAAAACACCATACCAACAGTGAAGTTTGGAAGTGGGAACATTATGGTGTGGGGCTGTTTTTCAGCATACGGCACTAGCAAACTTCATATCATTGAAAGAAGGAGGAATGGAAAAATGTATCAAGACATTCTTGATAAAAATAAATAAATAAATAAATAAAAGCTGCTAGAATGGCCCAACCAATCA
This sequence comes from Staurois parvus, assembly GCF_062004578.1. Lineage (NCBI taxonomy): Eukaryota > Metazoa > Chordata > Amphibia > Anura > Ranidae > Staurois > Staurois parvus. Next base: position 5,120,581 of record NW_028318340.1, read on the forward strand.
CCGGACTTGAATCCAATAGAAAATCTATGGAAAGAACTATTGATCAGAGTTCATAGAATAGGCCCACGGACCTTCAAGATTTGAAGACTTTGTGTGTAAGAATGGGCCAAAATCACACCTGAGCAATGCATGCGATTAGTTTTTCCATATAGGAGGCATCTTGAAGCTGTCATTACCAACAAAGGATTGTGTATGAAGTATTAAATACATTTCAGTTAGCGTGTTCCATACTTTTTCCCTGTGTCATTCCATTGTATTACACATAGCTTAATATCTGACTTTCGTATTTGTTTTGATTTCTTTGTCTGTGTGGATTGCATGGGTTGTTACTGACATGTGGTGAAAATTTCATGTCAATAGCACATTTAGAAATGTATTTACCTAGAAAAACGGTGATGTGTTCAATACTTATTTTACCTGCTGTAAGTACCTGTAATAAATAAACATAAGAAGGCAGATTGGTATAGAAATAACAGAACACAGTACATACCAATCAAAGAGTCCATCTCAATAGGGAGATGGTGAGCTTGGTCCAGTGAGTAACCAGGTGCTCCTCTCAAGCCTGCAGATAAAATGAATACAAATTGATTACTGATATGCAGTGAACGTTCAATAATCCATAAATGAGCACACATGACAGTTATTATCATTATTATTATACAGTATTTATAAAGCGCCAATAGTTCGCTCAGCGCTGTACATTACAAAGGGAGACAGAACATGTGACAGAACAATACCAATACAATGCAAAACATGAGGGAATCAAGGGCCCTGCTCTTTCGAGCTTACAATCTAGGAGGGAGGGGGTGGTGGCACAGGAGGAGATAGCTGTGGGGGATGGAGTGGTAGGAAGAGTGGAGGAGGTCGGCAAGTTAGCAGGGGGTGGGGTAGGCTTCCCTGAAGAGATGGGTTTTCAGGGTGCGCCTAAAGGAGAGGAGAGTAGGTGATAATCTGATGGGTTGGGGCAGGGAGTTCCAGAGGATGGGTGACACCCTGGAGAAGTCCTGGAGGCGGGCATGGGAGGAGGAGACCAGGGAACTAGAGAGAAGGAGGTCTTGTGAGGAGCGGAGTGTGCGTGCTGGGCGGTACATGGATATTAGGTCAGAGATGTAGTACGGGGCAGTATGGTGGACAGCTTTGTACGTCAGCGTTAGGATTTTGAATTTGATCCGTTGCGCAATCGGAAGCCAGTGGAGGGATTGGCAGAGGGGGGTGGCGGAGACAGAGCGGTTGGAAAGGTGAATGAGTCTGGCAGCCGTGTTGAGGATGGACTGAAGAGGGGATAGCCAGCGGCGAGGCAGGCCAGTGAGGAGGGAGTTGCAGTAGTCGAGTCGTGATATGATGAGAGAGTGGATGAGCTGTTTAGTGGTTTCTGGGGTTAGGAACGTGCGTATTTTGGGGATGTTGCGGAGGTGGAGTCTGCACGAGTTTGTTAAAGATTGGACTTGGGGCTGGAAGGATAGGTTGGAGTCCAGAATGACACCCAGTACTCTGGCCTGCAGGGCGGGTTTGATGGTAGCGTTGTTGGATGTGACGGAGAAATCAATGGGGGGTGGTGTCCGGGCTGGGGGGAAGACAAGAAACTCGGTTTTGGAGAGGTTCAATTTAAGGAAGTGGAGCGACATCCAGTCTGATATGTCGCTCAGTAGGTGTGTGATTCGGGCTGAGACCAAGGGGGTGAGGTGGGGGGTTGAGAGATAGATTTGTGTGTCGTCGGCATAGAGGTGGTAGTTGAAGCCGTGAGAGTGTATGAGTTGGCCAAGGGAGGAGGTATAGATGGAGAAGAGAAGGGGCCCGAGGACAGAGCCTTGAGGGACCCCAACAGAGAGGGGGAGTGAGGGGGAGGTGGTAGCATTATAGGTAACGCTGAAGGAGCGTTGTGACAGGTAGGATGAGAGCCAGGAGAGAGCAGAATCTCTGAGGCCGAGGGAGTGTAGTTTTTTGAGGAGGAGGGGGTGGTCGACTGTGTCGAAGGCCGCAGAGAGGTCAAGGAGTAGGAGCACTGAATAGTGGCCATTAGCTTTGGCGGTTAGCAGGTCGTTGGAGAGTTTGAGTAAGGCAGTTTCGGTGGAGTGTAGGGGACGGAAGCCGGACTGTAGGGGATCGAGGAGGTTGTTGTCGTTGAGGTGAGAGCATAGGCGGGTGTAGACGAGGCGCTCGAGGAGTTTAGATGTAAATGGGAGCAGGGAGATGGGTCTGAGATTGTTCGGGTCATTGGGGTCCAGGGAGGGCTTTTTAAGTATGGGGGTGATGTGTGCATGTTTCAGAGGGGAGGGGAAAGTGCCTGAGGAGAGGGAGAGATTGAAGATGTGGGTGAGGGAGCGTAGGATGGAGGAGGAGGAAGGTCGTAGGAGTTGTGAGGGGATAGGGTCGAGGGGGCAGGTGGTGAGGCGGGCATCAGAGAGGATCTTGGAGACTTCCTCGATGGTAGTAAGGTCAAAGGTGTGGAGTGTTGGGGGAGCTTCAGTATGAGGAATGTTCAATATACATGAGGCTAACTTTTTTTAACAGCTTCCCGACCGCCCTATAGCAGAACTACTGCTACAGGGCAGCACGGCTGAGCAAAATCATGTATATATATACGTGATTTTATATTTCTGGGTAGGGGGAATGCGTGCCCTACCCGTGCTGCCACTGGCGACTACAACTGTCGATCACTGGGTCCCAGCTGGAGATTCCCCGCCGCCACCCAGCGATTGCCGAGGAACACTGACGGGGGAGAGGTCTGTATGTAAACAACACTGATCTCTCCGCTGTCAGCACCTGCTATGCAGGGCAACACAAAGCAGCATGCATCTCTAGTCAAACACAACAAAAACACACACATCACACAGATAACCCTTTGACTGCCCCAGATGTTAACCCCTGCCTGCCCAGTGTCATTAGTACAGTGCCAGTACTTTTTATTAGCACTGATCACTGTAATAGTGTCACTGGGGATGTCAGTGGCAGTTAGTCAGCTCCCGCCAGTGTCAGAATGCCCGCCGCAGTCCTGCAATAAGTCGCTGATCGCCGCCATTACTCGTATAAAAAAAAAATTCCAGTATATATACCGCCATTTGTAAACACTAGAACTTTCATGTAAACCAATTAATTTACACATATTGGGATTTTTTTTTTTCGCAAAGACATGTAGCAGAATACATTTTGGCCTAAAATCATGACGAAATTTGATTTTTTTCATTTTTTGTTTTATAGCAAAAAGTCAAAAATATTGTTTTTTTTTTTTCAAAATTGTCAGTCTTTTTTTGTTTATAGCGCAAAAAATAAAAACCGCAGAGGTGATCAAATACCACTGAAAGCAAGTTCCATTTGTGGGAAAAAAAGGACATAAATTTCATTTTGGTGCAGCGTTGCATGACCGCGCAATTGTCAGTTAAAGTAATGCAGTGCCATATTGCAAAATATAGCCTGGTCAGGAAGAGGGACAAATCCTCTGGAGAGCAAGTGGTTAAATAACTAGAAAACTATATTATATGCATAGATCAGAACACAATGGGACAAACAGTTGTGACTAGAAAGCAATTTCTTCACTTATGGTCAGACTAACAGTATGTTCTTTGTAAAACTGTGTATGTCTAAGAATAAAATGGAAGCGATCACAGAGGTGGTTCAAAAATAAAATGCCATTTTTATGTGACTAAGGAAAAAAAGTTCAACTGCCGCTCTCCAGTATATAGGTAACACTCCAAGGAATAAATCGGAACATCTGCTCAACACTGAAAGGCAGATATTAAAGACTCCCATTTAATTCTGATATGTGTTCAATCAAAATAACTAAATGTATTAATAAACAGTATCTCTCCTGGTAAAGGAAAGGGTAGAAATGTAAGCAATCAGGTTTTTCTGCACTACACAGTGCTGGGAATCTAACAAATAGAACTTCATAATTGGAGGAGATAGCAGTGCCATAATGGGGGCGAATGCTCCCCCAGACATCTATTTTTGGCACCTCCCTCCTAAGTCTGCAGGTGTACCCAACCACAGGTGGACAACATTAAAGTGTAAAGGCTCCTATACATATGGGGTCAGGGTGGGGTTTTTTAAAAGTAAAGGCAGAGAGTCAGAAAGATAGAGTGCAAGCTCCATGGACCAGGCCCTCCTATCCCTCTTGTACTGAACTGTATTGTTGCTGTATTGTCTCCCATTATATTTTAAAGCGCTGAGCAAACTGTTGGCACTATAGAAATCCTGTATAATAATAATAACTGTACTTTTTGTGAAAGTGCACTGATCCTTAAAGTTACAGTCAGCTGTTAAATGTGCGTGAAGGATCACAAATTTATACATATAATAAGTCAGCCCCTTACATAGGGTGAATTACAGTGACACAAATAAACAAATATTAACAAAATGGCATTACTCGAATGATTCTTCCTGTACTCTCTCTTCTACAGCATTGCATTGTATAGGTTTTTTTCCTACCTTCAGCAGCACACAACAAGAGTGAACATAACTGACAAGAGGGGAGTCATAGCTGAATTCTAGTCCTGAGTGTTTATCCCAGGGGAGGACTGAATGTCAGACACCCACTGTGTGAGCAGACACCATGGAGCTCACTCTGAAGAAACAGAACTCTGACCCAAAGGAAGCACAATTCCCTGAGTATTAGTGCTAACAACAAAAGATAAGCTACCACAAAACGGCATTGTGTTCGTGCATGCTAAGTGACTCAACACGCTGGAGACCGCAAATATTCCAAGCGATTGAAACAGTCACAGTTAGTGGAGTATGTATGACTACACTTAACTTTTTTTGTAGAAACACAATACAATTTCTACAGAAATAACTGTTTTTTTTAATCCTTTTCTCCTATTTCTGACAGATTTCCCCGCTTGCTTGCTTGTAATCTGTTGTCATTTTCACTAATGAGTGGGCTGTAGGTTTGGTAGAAATGCAATACAGCACAGTGGCTAAGCAGTCAGCACTTCCACCTGGCAGTACTAGGGTCATTTGTTCAAATCCCAACTACTTAAAGTAAAACTCCAGTCTCCTCTGACAAAAAAAAGAAGTCGGCAGCTACAAAAACTGTAGCTGCTGACTTTTAAAAAATAACCACTCACCTGTCCCACAATCCAGCGGTGTGGTCACCCCAACCAGGTTCACTGACCGTTCTCGCTCCCCGGCGGCAGCATCTTAAGTGTGGGCACTTGGCTATGACAGCTTGCGGCTTCACAGCCAGGTGCCCGTGTGTATTGTGAATAGTTCTGTGGTCTTATGTCATGTGTCCCAGAAGACTGCGGGGAGGGAGGGAGTCAGAGCGGTAGTCGGTGCCAATAGTTCACGGCGAGCGGGGGACCAATCCTTAAAGCGGAACCTCCCCTTTTGGGTGGAGCTCTGCTTTAACTCCCACACTCCAAAGACATGCTGGCAGGTTAATTGGCTCCTGTCTAAATGGCCCTATTTTGTTAATTCTAAAATTGCATCTAGTCGCTTAAAGCATATGCAAACTCTAACAAAGACTTATCTTATTTGCTGTCTTTTAGTGTGTTAAATATACCATTGAAAGTGTTCTGATATACCAGTTCAGACCTGTCCTGTGTCTAGTAATCCAGTGTTATCTCAAGCAGGGCAATTAGTCCTCCCAGTACTTATCTTAGGACTACAGAATGATTACCGTGTTTTCCGGCGTATAAGACGACTTTTTACCCCTTGAAAATCTTCTCAAAAGTCGGGGGTCGTCTTATACGCCGGTATACGGCATACTGACACTCTTTAGGGGGGCGGTGCTGCCGCCGCCCCCCCCCCCTTCCAAAGGAAGGGACACTAAGTACAGGGGTGGGCAGGGGCTGCTGTTTCTTACCTGGCTCCGGTCCCACGACGATCCAGGAAGTGGGTCCAGGAAGCGCGGCTGCTCCTTCAGTTCGGCCACTGGATGTTCGCGCGGCTGCTCGGCTCCGCCTCCTCACCGGTGATTGGCCGCCAGAACTGTAGCTCAGGAAAGGCACACAGGCGGCCAATCGCCGACGAGGGGGCGGAGCCGAGCGGCCCCGCGAAAATCGAGTGAAGGAGCGGCCGGTAAGTGTGCCGTGTAGAGGTGCTGCTGCAACCACATATGCTGGCTGCAGCAGCACCATACTAGAACAGAGGTCAGCAAGTGTAATTGGTGTCAATGGGAGAAATAGTGCCCCATCATTGGTGTCACTGATACCAATGATGGAGCACTATTCCTCCACTGACACCAACGATGGGGCACTATTCCACCCCCCACTGACACCAATGATGGAGCACTATTCCTCCCACTGACACCAACGATGGGGCACTATTCCACCCCCCACTGACACCAATGATGGGGCACTATTCCACCCCCCACTGACACCAATGATGGGACACTATTCCTCCCACTGACACCAACGATGGGGCACTATTCCTCCCCCCCACTGACACCAATGATGGGGCACTATTCCACCCTGCACTGACACCAATGATGGGACACTATTCCTCCCACTGACACCAATGATGGGGCACTATTCCTCCCACTGATACCAATGATGGGGCACTATTCCTCCCACTGACACCAATGATGGGGCACTATTCCTGCCACTGATACCAATGATGGGGCACTATTCCTCCCACTGACACCAATGATGGGGCACTATTCCTGCCACTGATACCAATGATGGGGCACTATTCCTCCCACTGATACCAATAATGGGGCACTATTCCTCCCACTGACACCAATGATGGGGCACTATTCCTCCCACTGACGGGGCACTATTCCCCCCCACTGATACGGCACTATTTCTCCCACCGATACCAATGATGGGGCACTATTCCTGCCACTGATACCAATGATGGGGTGCTATTCCTCCCACTGACACCAATGATGGGGTGCTATTCCTCCCACTGACACCAATGATGGGGCACGATTCATCGCTCTGACACCAATGATGGGGCACGATTCATCGCTCTGACACCAATGATGAGGCACTATTCCTCCCACTAATACCAATGATGGGGCACTATTCCTCGCACTAATACCAATGATGTGGCACTATTCCTCCCACTGATACCAATGATGGGGCACTATTCCTCCCCCTGATACCAATGATGGGGCACTATTCCTCCCACTAATACCAATGATGGGGCACTATTCCTGCCACTGATACCAATGATGGGGCACTATTCCTGCCACTGATACCAATGATGGGGCACTATTCCTCCCACTGACACCAATGATGGGGCACTATTCCTCCCACTGACGGGGCACTATTCCCCCCACTGATACGGCACTATTTCTCCCACCGATACCAATGATGGGGCACTATTCCTGCCACTGATACCAATGATGGGGTGCTATTCCTCCCACTGACACCAATGATGGGGTGCTATTCCTCCCACTGACACCAATGATGGGGCACGATTCATCGCTCTGACACCAATGATGGGGCACGATTCATCGCTCTGACACCAATGATGAGGCACTATTCCTCCCACTAATACCAATGATGGGGCACTATTCCTCGCACTAATACCAATGATGTGGCACTATTCCTCCCACTGATACCAATGATGGGGCACTATTCCTCCCCCTGATACCAATGATGGGGCACTATTCCTCCCCCTGATACCAATGATGGAGCACTATTCCTCCCACTGATACCAATGATGGGGCACTATTCCTCCCACTGACACCAATGATGGGGCACTATTCCTGCCACTGATACCAATGATGGGGCACTATTCCTCCCACTGATACCAATAATGGGGCACTATTCCTCCCACTGACACCAATGATGGGGCACTATTCCTCCCACTGACGGGGCACTATTCCCCCTACTGATACGGCACTATTTCTCCCACCGATACCAATGATGGGGCACTATTCCTGCCACTGATACCAATGATGGGGTGCTATTCCTCCCACTGACACCAATGATGGGGTGCTATTCCTCCCACTGACACCAATGATGGGGCACGATTCATCGCTCTGACACCAATGATGGGGCACGATTCATCGCTCTGACACCAATGATGAGGCACTATTCCTCCCACTAATACCAATGATGGGGCACTATTCCTCGCACTAATACCAAAGATGTGGCACTATTCCTCCCACTGATACCAATGATGGGGCACTATTCCTCCCCCTGATACCAATGATGGGGCACTATTCCTCCCACTGATACCAATGATGGGGCACTATTCCTCCCACTAATACCAATGATGGGACACTATTCCTCCCACTGACACCAATGATGGGGCACTATTCCTCCCACTGACACCAATGATGGGGCATTATTCCTTCCACCGATACCAATGATGGGGCACTATTCTTCCCACTGGTGTGCATTGCTAGAGGGGTAGTCTTATACGGCGAGTATAGCCCAAACACTACATTTTAGCAGGAAAAGTAGGGGGTCGTCTTATACGCCGGAAAATACGGTAGTCTTTATGTTGTGGAGATGAGACAAGAGGTGGGTCTGAGAAGTTTGCCAAATAAGAACGGGGTAGTGCTCACAATACTCAGTTCACAAAACTGCTGTGAGCTGTCAGCCCACAAGACGACTTGGAAGAGGAGTGCATTTTTGGTATAACAAAAAGTACTGCTGGGTCTTTAAGGGGTTAAGCCATAGGACATATGCATGTTTCTCTTTTCATTTTTGCCCTAACATACACTTTACCATCACTAATGCAGGCCATAGACGGGTCGTTTATTGGCCGAATTTTCATCCGCACGAAAATTCGGCCGATAATCACACCGTTAGTGGGGCCAGCCCATCGGCCGTTTTGAGCAGATCTCCTCATTTATTTTTATTGGTCATGCTGGAAAATCCCCGAAAAACTACATGGGTGGCAGCATCGGCAACGGAGCCGACCGATTTTTCGTTTATACGCCGAAAATTCGGCCAATAAATGGCCCGTCTATGGCCTACCTAAGGGCTAGTTCACACTAGATGCAGTCCAGAGCCTTTTTTTTTATGTATCAAAAATGCATGCACAGTGTTTTCCATGTATGCCAATGGCCCTAGTTCACACCAATGCAGTCAGTTCCAGTCAGTTTCCAGTGCAAAAAAAAAAAGCAGAATATGCTGCATTTTTTCTGCACAGAACCATGCTGGAACATAGCAAAGAAGATTTCTAACAAGGCAGATATAGTAAAAAAGATATTTATAGAGAACAAAGTAAGTTGATTTGAAAAAAGGTGGGGTAGGGGTTATGAAAACAGGATTAATAGAGAAGCTTCCCTCTAAACTAACTAGCACACAGTGAGGCAGATCATGACATACCAACAGTATTGTGCCACCTATTCACTGCAAACAGTCGGCTGCATGTGACAGTCACCACTGCGGGGATGGTGAGATGAGGAAGGGTGTTTGCTGCAACATGGGTGACTGGAGAGTTGGATGGAAATTTCAGCACCATAATGACATCCTGCTGCATCTGATCCTTAAACATGAGGGGGCTCTGTGGAAGGAAACACTGTTGTACAAGAGAAGAAAGAGAAGACAACAAAGCCCAGTGTTAGGAAAGTGCTGTAAAGGTAAGTGTCTTTAAAACATCTACTCATATCTTATACAAAGTAGAAAATGTCATTAAAAAAAAAATGGTATAGTACAGCAGAACCACAAAACCTGCCCGTCACTCCAATGTAAACATCTTGCTCTATTTTATATACCACGGACATATTACAAATGTACAGAACACTTATGGCATTCAGTCCATGCCCTCTAGGAGATTTCATGATCATTTACTGAATAATGCCTTTAAAAATGTACACTAGATAGCAACATTGGTCAATAGTGAAGTACCCATCAGTATTATAAGAGGAAACAGGAGTGCCTACAGGGATCGTATGTAGACATAAAGACCATAGAGATACTCGATTGCCTAGTGACCAATTAAGAACTGAATCCAGACCCTACAGCATTAAGGTAGGAGAGCTAACCAGGTAACCACGGTAATAGGTGTAAATGGGTATAATGACATATTAAGCTTGCAGCAGAATAACCTCACCGGTATACAGATTATAGGAGCTGGCGTCCAGGGCAATGAAGGTAGAGGAGAAGGATTCTGCATTGGCCTGCCCAGTGTGAGTAGTGGTGTTGGCCTCGGCAGCTGAGGCCAGCACTGCTTCTCACACTAGGGAGGGCAATGCAGTGTTAGTCTCCCCTACCTTCATTGCCCTGTAAACAGGTATAAATATATTAAACTGTACACTCTTACATGCCTCTGTATCTCTGAAGGCTTGTACAACATACATGTAATGTACCAGAAAACACATTCCCCAGTTTGAAATTTAAAATTGGTACTAGAAACCTAACAACTGGAATTTGACTTGGTTATCAGGCAGCACAGTGGCTAAGTGCTTAGCACTTCCACCTGGCAGCACTAGGGTCGTTGGTTCAAATCTTAACTACTTAACTTCCACATTCCAAAGACATGCTGGTAGGTTAATTGGCTCCTGTCTAAATTGGCTGAAATATGTGTATGTTGACTGTGAGTTAGGGACCTGAAATCAGTGATTCTCAACCTTTTTTTTTTTTTTTTTTTTAAGTCAAAGCACCCTTTACAGTTATGAACAATATTGAGGCACCCTTTAAAATTATGGACAGTTACAAGGCCCCATTCTAAATTGTAAAAAAACTATTCTAATAGTTTACCAACTGCAGTAACACCCACACATGTAGGACACTCAGTGTTAGAAGTGTTTTATTCTTCCAAAGCAAATACACTTTTACACACTGATACTGAACAGTATTCCAATGTTTCTCTTCTCCCTCAGTTTCTCTCCATCACCCAATTAATTTGACACCATTACTGACAAAGAGGGGCGGGGAGCGGAAAACAAGCATGCCGTGCAGGCGATCGACATCCTCCATATTAACTGATGGCATCATTGATTGTTAGGATGCTGGTGGCTAGAAGGCTGTAATGGTGCACAATGAAAACCTATGGCATTGTGGAACAAAAAGGCAGGCTTCTTGAATACAATTTTTGAGCAATTTTTTGGGCATTTTGCAAGGGCACCCCTGAAGAAACTTCAAGGCACCCTGGTTGAAAAAGGCTGCCTTAGATTGTAAGCTCCTTGAGGGCACTGATTGTTGTGAATGTACAATGTATATATGTAAAGAGCTGTATAAACGGTCGATGCTATATAAATATCTGCTATGAATAAATAATACTAAAATAAATACCAGGAGAAACCCCTCCATGATCTTTCCTCCAGTCTTTAAAATGTCAAAGTTTAGTTTCTGCATGCAACAACAGTCAATAATGTAGTTTGTACATACAACTAGGGACATTAATTATTGTACTTATTGTGTAATAAAATCACTCATTCTACAAATATAGCTAAATTATGTCAAAATAATACTGTGTGTAATGCATTATATTTATATATATATATAAATGTGTGTGTGTATATGTTTTCTTCCACTCACACAAACATTTAATTTTGCAGACAGATCTGATTTTTGTGCTGAGAGAGAAACGAATTTCCCAGCAAGCCGTTATATCTCACCAGGTGCATGGCTGAGCTTCGAGGCGGATGTGGCTCAATAAGCAACTGAGATGGCGTCTGTCCAAAATTCTGTATCTGTGCCTCCATGGCCTGCAGGGAGAGAGGAGTGATTGTCATAATCAATATGCATCAAAGAGATAGGTCAACACACTCCTTGACAATGCAAGCACATCCCAAGTCAGCCATGAAAGAAGTCCAGAAAATTCACCGGTGCTCTTCTCCCGGGCTGCAGACTCAGCCAAGTGTTAGTATTGCTGTAGACAAGCTTTGCTTTCTCTCAAGCATGCTTCACTTAACCAAACAACCATTTTACCAGAGGATCTAGGTTATCTGTGAATGTTAACCTGTGGTGACATGCAGCTTAAGACCGCGGAAATCTCTCCAAACTCTCGCAAACCACACGTGTACAAGTTAATTATAATAATTTGTGTCCACACCATTATCTTGTGTAAATATACCTTCACAAACTCCCCAGTAAGAAGGAAAGTATAGGAGTTTCTTATAAAATAAGCTTCAGGAATCTTAAATAAAAAAAAAAGAGTAACAGTTGCATTAAATCACACAATAGAATATAGGAGTACAGCAAATGGTCTGTACAATGCTGCACTACAATGCTTAATATTACAAGTAGCAAGGCAATCTTAAAGTGGAACTAAACCCATCGATGTACCCTTTTTCCAAAACAGTTACATTCAAGGCATCCCGTGAATGATAACTGTTGCAGTTGCTTTTTGCTCTCAACTGAAATATCAAGCTATCAAATGGCTGGTGTCATAACTGATCACATGCGCAGTGCTATGGCAACTGCAGATCAAACAGAAGCTAAGATGGCAGCTTCCTTCGCTACAAAGAATAGAAGGATTTTGTTCCATTTTAACGGAAGCATAAATTTTCATGCATGTTTTTAGCCAATAAAGTGGACCATCCACTACATACAAAGTGTGCTTTTTAAATGTGGCCCACCTCCCCTTGTTGAATTGCTAAATAACAATTGAAAAACACCTGTAGGGGAAAAAAGTTAAATAATATACTCACCTTGCAGCTGCTGTAGTGTGGATGGTGACTTCATCTTCCTGCCAATGAGTACTTGCAAGAAGACACAACACAATGCTGAGACTGACTTCTTAGCTAGATATGAGCTACTCCACATTCCTCAAATTACACCAGAAGGAGAACGATATCACTCTTGCTGTGGCAGGCCACATTTAAGACGTGGACCTTGCTTTTTAGGTGCAAGGACTGATTTACTATTAGTAATAACATTGAAAGCATGTAGAGTAATAATTTCAATGGTACTGTTCAGACCACAATACTGTCGTTTAGGGACGGACACTTAAAGTGCACCAATGTCAAAAACAAGCACGTCAATGAAGGGTATCTATGTGTACAGCAGCAACAGAGCTCAACAATAATACAATTTTCATTAATTCTTTCCTTGCAATCTGGAGTAATCTGCCCTGAAAAGCTCATTCTACTATAGACATGTACTTGATTGATCAGTTTCCTCACAATGACACCATCAACTGTTTCCACAAACAGTGACAAAGCTGTGTTGTCCACAACCTGACTCTCTAAATGCATTGTCTTCTTGTGAGGTCACCAGGAGAAATGAGATCTAGCAAGCCTGGGTGGACTCCTGAGTGCACTGGACCCTGCAAAAGGTGCCCTACCAAATAAATGAACTGAAAGTGAAATGCCTGGTAAACCCCTTGTAGTGTTAAACGCACTCCAGAGCCACAGATAGATACAAAAACCTTGTATAAAAGGTTGACCTAGGTTGGTGACTTGAAGTTTTGGAACTAAAGGGTTGGGGTGACCAGCAGGTAACTAGCATTTGCAGCCTCTCTTGAAAGGTTTCCTTTAAGCACAAATACAATGTTTTATAAATAGCATTGGCAATTGCTGATTGATTTTGTACTTAATTTGCTGCCTTCAAATCATTTAAATTCAGCTAAAGATCTGTGGCCATCAAGGAATCAGTTGTATATTTCACTATTTTTTAACAAATAAGAAATGTGACATTCCATTATCACATTATCACCAGAGATCAAAATATGAATGACATAGTCTGAGGAGGACACTAATGTCTCCCAAAAGAGCAGGCAAAAACAACAGTTAGGTCAGCCAAAAAACTGTCCACGAATATCCTAAAGCTAGCCATAGAAGGTTCGATTCTTGGCAGGTTTGGCAGGGACCGGCCGAGGTTCGAACCATGTATGGACAGGCTGATTGTACCCAAGTGATTGATCAACTTGGGTACAAACCAGTCTGTCGGCTTTTAGTGGCTATTATGGTTGCTAGTAGTAATCACTGTATTCTCCTAGCGGGGATAGCTCCCCCTGCTGGGAGAACACAATGGCTCCGTGGGAAGGATTACCCCATCAACACTGACTGTGGTTATAGGAAAGAAAATCGCTCCATCTATCGCTGGCTTAAGATGAATTTAAAGAAATTTGATAGAGAGAACGGAAAATAAGGGGCAACAGAGATCTCCACAACGGGCTCCACACCACGAATGCTAGTTAAAAGAGTCATACTGGATCCACAAGCACCACATTGAATCATATTTATCTTGTGTGTCAGACAGAGATAACGCAAAGATTCCTGGTAATAGCACTAAGATATTCTTTATACAGGCCAGGGGCGGACAGACCATTTGGAAACTCGGGCACTGCCCGAGGGCTCAGGGTTTGTAGGGGGCCCTATGAGATACCCCTGGTACCTTTTTCATAGGCTTTTTTGAGTTTGGGCAAGAACACAGGGGCCCCATGAGTTGTCAGTCCGCCCCTGATACAGGATGTAACCAAAACCAATTTTTCTATAAAAAGCTTAGCAAAATCTGGCTAATATAAGCAAAAGTATTTACTGGACATGTACCATTGCTGTTTCTAACATAAGATCTTTATCTACACATATGAGAACAGGATGTGATCTGTGTTTCCTTTTCACCTGCAAAATACCTCAAATGCAGGTCCGGCTATTCCCCACTACATCCAAGGGGGATTATAGGGCAATACCAGTTTATTTCACTAGTTAATACCGCTTGAAATGCTCCAATTTTCAGAGTAGTGAGATCATTAGTTGCAATTATTTGTATCAGCAGACACTGAGAAAGAGGTATATTTGCACATTAATAAATTAGACTTTGAAGCTATCACCAAGTATAGGCAGCAAATGTTTAAATCGGTATTAAACCCAAAACCAAAAATTTTATTTATTACAGCTTACCAATCATTAGATGTGGTAGCTGCATTAGTTTTCCTTTCTTTTTAGGCTTCTTCCCTTCTGTTTTCACCTGCTGATCTGGCCAGTAACATACCTCCTGTATTAGAGTGCCCTGACTCTGGATGAATGAGCACAGGAGGCACAGCTGGCAGCAGTACTATTCATCTGGGAAAAGGGCAGTGTTAGATGTCCTAGCAGTTTTAGACTAACAAATTGAAGCCAAACTCAGGATCACAATTTATAATCAGTTACAGCAAACTATTTTTTTTTCCTTTTGGGATAAAGGTTTTACATGAATAAGTAAAAGCTGATCATTGTAAATTAGATTAGATTCAACTTTATTGTCATTGTGCAAAGTACATGTAAATACCCCTGCCAGTGGTAAATGGTTTGTCTCATTCCTGTAAATTTTTACAATCTGCAAGATAGTTTGTTCTTTTGAAAAAAAACAGACTTACTTGCCAGATCACCAGATGAATTTAGAAGAAAGGAAGTCTAAAAATGAAAACTAATGCAGCCATCACAGCTAAGAATTGGTAAGCTGTAATAGTAATAAAGGTTTACTTTTGGGTTTAATACTGCTTTAAATACAGACATTAAAACTAATTTCTGCCTAATATGGATTTTCTTCTGCAAAAGAATGGCACTATTACTGACATAATATCATATATGTCCATATTTATATATACAGTATAAAATCTCTATTTGTTACTATGTGCCAAAATATATTTACTTGCACCTTCCGATTCAACCTTCATAAGATTGTGTTATGTTTATTTAAAAGTGGCTTATTAGAAAATGTAAAACTAATACCAAAGGAATTAATGTTTTTAGAAAGTGCCAAAAAAAAAAAAAAACACCTTACATCTAACAAGGCCATTCCCAGTCCCCAGAGGATGAATGTACGGAAAATTCTTGGTGAAAAATAATGTCTGCTACAGCCTGTCACTACATTGGCAGTAATAAACAGCGAAGTGTTACTACAGTGAGACTGCAATTACAGACCTCACCATGTGTCCAAGTGAAGAGCTCTCAACCCTTCAATTATTGCTAATATCATCATATGTCCTCTCACACCATGACATAGATGCCTGCCAAACAAAGCAATCCCTAAAACAACATAACCCGAAAACTAGTTTCAAATACATAATTCTCTACAAAGGATTAAATATGTTCTACTTAAATTAAACATAGAAAGTGAAAGGCCACATATCAAATATCTAATCTGTCTAAGGATTTGTAAAAAGAACATTTTTTAGGTTACTGTTTTGTTTGTTTTACTCTATTACCACATTTGTCAGACAAATTGACACTATGTGCCAGGCTGAAGTATTACATTGTGATGACTAGCACACCTTAGAGCAGTTTCTCAACCTCTTTGCAGTCAAGGCACCCTTTAAAATTAAGGACAATGTTAAGGCACCCTTTAAAAGTAAGACAGGCCCGAGGCACCCTTAAAAATTATGGACAGTATTGAGGCACCCCATTGTAAAATGTGAAAACTATTCTAGTAGTTTTCTATAATGCAGCAACATTCACACATGTTGGACACCCAACATTAGAGGTGATTTATTCTTCCAAAGTAAATACACTTTTGCACCCTGGTACTGACTAGTATTCCAATGTTTCTCTTCTCCCTCAGTTTTTCTCCAGCACTGAGCTAATGTGACCCCAGCACTGATGGAGAGGGGTAAATTAGGAAGCTGTGCAGGCAGCTGACGTCCTCCTTATCAACTGATTATGTCATTGGTTGTCAGGATTCTAATGGCTAGAAGGTTGTATCCAGGGGCGGACTGACCATTTGGAAACTCGGGCACTGCCCGAGGGCACGGGGTCAGTAGAGGGCCCCATGAGATGCCCCTGGTACCTTTTTCATAGGCTTTTTTGAGTTTGGGCAAGGACACAGGGGCCCCATGATCCCCTATTGCCCGGGGGCCCCATGAGTTGTCAGTCCGCCCCTGGTTGTAATGGTGCACAAGGAAAACCTGTGACTTTCTGTAATGAAAAGGCAGGCTTATTCCACCCACTGGCTTTTTTAGACATTTTGCCAAGGCACCCCTGAAAAAACCTCAAGGCACCATGGTTGAGAAAGGCGGCCTTAGAGGCATAGCTAGCTGGATTGTGGGAGAAGATAGGGATCTTCTTTAGTCATAGAAACAAAGTTTCACTAAATGGAGAGCTATGAAACCAGTAAAGCTGGTCATAGACTGATCGAAATGTGGCCGGTTCTTCAGGGACTAGCCGAACTTTGATCCGTCTATTGCTTGTCAGAAAATTTTTGTTCGATCAGCGCTGCAGACAACTGGCTGCAGAGCTGATCAGTGTACTCTAATAGTGGAGGAGTCCCTGTTGTCAGAATACAATTCCTTTATCCACCTCGCTTGCGTGGATGGGGGAACCAGTTTGTTTTTAATCGATCAGCTCGCTGACTAATAAAAAAACCCAACTGACCCAGCTTAAAGGTATCCAGAGATATAGTATGAGTATGATTTGAAGTTTAGCAGGATTGGCAGTGATCACATGTCTGTGATTGTCATGTGACTGTGACAGATACCACCAGTCAGCTGATTGTTAAAACAGAACCTTGACTGGTCAACTAAAAGCACTTCAGTAATGTCTTTTGGGAATAAATGTATCTGATTTTCTGTGGCCCTTAGTCAGTACTAATAAACACTGCATATTTATAAAGCATACCAATGTACATTACAAATGTGTTTAGAACTTTTGTGACAATGAAAGAAAAAAGGGGAAGGAAGAATAGAGCCCGATAATATGCTCTCTTAAAGTCATGTGACCGCTGGCCTCCAATCACAGAATATTCTCTACAGTGCTAGTCAGACAGAATTCTATTGGACACCACAAGATCTATGTAGGCCCTTACATTTTATATATAAATGCAGGCATGGTGAGTAATATAGGGCTCAATGAATAAGACCCTTTGTTACCAAAATAATGCCATCAGAGCCACACCAAAGTGCAATATTCCCAATAATGGGCCCTGCCTTCCTGATCACAAGATGAGTATGCAGCATGAGAGGTACTGTCAGAGCCCAACCTGTTCAAAGGAGTCTTGTACTGCAATTGGATTTTCCTTAACTTGGAGTTCAGGACAGTCCTAGATCATCCAAACACATCAGCCATCACTGATTCCTAAAACTTCTGCTCTTTTGAAAACATCAATATTTTGGAACGGTATACAATTTTACAGTTTTTTTTCTTACTTCTACTAACCTAAAATTCCTGGAGTTTTTAAAGATATTCCAGGGAGGCCACCGATTACCATTGTAATAAAATTCAGAAACTGTTGGTTACATTACACTGAAGTACAAAGGTTCAAACCAGTGCATGTTATGTATTGTTGCATAAGATTTGAGTTGTGGGTAATACTGTTGGCACCCTCCCATGTAATCTCTGAAAATCAAAGGAGCTGGGAGGACAGCACCAATCAGATGTGGCCAATATTTGGGTATTCTGACAGCCGTGGGTGCTGGCTGACAATCCAATAGCCTGCAGGAGAGATTTATCTATCCACAAATGGGAATTGATAAATTGTCAGGCTAAACGAGAGAAATCCTACAGTGTATGGCCAGTTTAACCATGTAGGAAAATCTTCTTACACATGCAAACAGGCCCGTGGATAGCAATAAAACCCTTACAAAATGCTACCCAATCTAAAAAAAAGTTTTAGGCAGACTTCCACCAAATAATACTGTTGCCTCTAAAAGAGACTGTGCTTTTTTTTTTTTTAAGTAGAAATATAGGCAAGTCTTTTTTTTTCATTTTGGATAGAGCAAAGGAAGGTTATACCCATTTTTTTCCGCCATCTGTGTACAGGACGTGAGAGAAAATTCCTACAAATTAAGGGAATCCCTTAAGGACCCCCAGGTCACCTGAAATAGTGTCCCCATTGGAAGATTTCCCCTCTATTACTTTTCTGGGGACAAATGGTAAGCAGAACAAATAGAGAGGGTGAATCTCCTTAACGGGGGGCACAGGCAGCAATAAAAACTGACAGGGGTCCTAATCCACCTCCACTCTATCCAAAACTAAGAAAAAAGTCTTACCTTTAGTTATACGTTAAGGCAATTAACCACTTGCCCGCTGCTTTATAGCAGAAATACTGGTACAAGGCGGCAGGGCTGCGCAAAATCACACACATATATATATACAGTCAGATCCATAAATATTGGGACATCAACAAAATTCTAACATTTTTGGCTCTATACACCACCACAATGAGACCAAGATCAACTTGTACCAGAGTGATGGGAAGAGAAGAGTATGGAGAAGGAAAGGAACTGCTCATGATCCTAAGCATACCACCTCATCAGTGAAGCATGGTGGTGGTAGTGTCATGGCGTGGGCATGTATGGCTGCCAATGGAACTGGTTCTCTTGTATTTATTGATGATGTGACTGCTGACAAAAGCAGCAGGATGAATTCTGAAGTGTTTCGGGCAATATTATCTGCTCATATTCAGCCAAATGCTTCAGAACTCATTGGACGCCGCTTCACAGTGCAGATAGACAATGACCCAAAGCATACTGCAAAAGCAACCAAAGAGTTTTTAAAGGGAAAGAAGTGGAATGTTATGCAATGGCCAAGTCAATCACCTGACCTGAATCTGATTGAGCATGCATTTCACTTGCTGAAGACAAAACTGAAGGGAAAATGCCCCAGGAACAAGCAGAAACTGAAGACAGTTGCAGAAGAGGCCTGGCAGAGCATCAGCAGGGATGAAACCCAGCGTCTGGTGATGTCTATGCACGATGTTGAAAGGTTATTTCGGCCAGGATTCTCACCAAGGCAGGTTGAGGGGCTCCGGGGTACGTGTTTGATACAGAGGAAAGTGGATTTTCACTTTCCTCATTTGTTTATAAGGTCCATTTTGGGACCTGGAGCCTGGAGATTTCAAAGCGATTTGCGAGGGATGAAATCTCCAATCCTGGGACCAGGTTTTGGGAATGGCCAGGAGACTGATTGGGCAGGTGTGCCTCACTCTCTTCTAGAGTCAGGACCAGGGTTCTGGGCTCCACCCCGGCAGATGGAGTCAGGAGGACTTCATCCTGGCAGACAGGAGGTCTCTGCCTTGGAGTCAGGAGGGCTTCACCAAGGAGACTAGCTGTGTGCTAGTGGCCAGCTGTGTGCGAGAGCCATATTTTAGAAAGAGTCTGTAGGAGACAGACATAAAACTGTGTAGAAGCCAGGAGGCTGAATTTTCATCTGCATGTGTTTGATGGTGGATACCCCTGCGTGGGAAGCTTTATGGAACTTTTTCAGGGAAAGCTGACAGGGGAGAGACCTGTGTGTAAACAACACAAGTCTTTCTCCTGTCAGCATGGACATGCTGTGTTGAATCTCTCTGCCGCCGTCATTACTAGTATAAAAAAAATAAAATTCCAGTATATATACTTCCATTTGTAGACACTATACCTTTTACGTAAACCAATTAATTTACATGTACTGGGATTTTTTTTAGCAAAGGCATGTAGCACAATACATTTTGGCCTAAATTTATGATGAAATTTGATTTTTTTAAATTTTTTATTGGATATGTTTTATAGCAAAAAGTCAAACATATATATTTTTTTTGTTTATAGTGCAAAAAATAAAAAACGTAGAGGTGATCAAACACCACTGAAAGAAAGCTCTATTTGTGGGGGGAAAAAATGACAAATGCATTTATGTACAGTGTTGACCGTGCAATTGTCAGTTAAAGTAAAGCAGTGCCATATCGCAAAAAATGGCCTGGTCAGGAAGGGGGGTAAATCCTCTGGAGGGTAAGTGGTCAAACCTATAAATTAGGTTTAAATAGTTCCATCAAATCTGGTACTGCAGTACAAGGCAATGGAGTAAACTCTCTAAGCAGTACCCAGAGCTGCTGTTAGTTTAGCAGTGGTAAATATTCCAGTTTTGTTTCTTGTCATAGACCATATGTAAATCTCCAGATGCTAAATGGCAACAAGCAAAATCTGACCATG